>NC_092235.1:15296897-15319397 GCF_036320965.1 Panulirus ornatus
CTGGTGGGTAGTGAGGGACCTTCTGCTTCACCAGCCTTCGTCTATGTAGATCAGGAACGTAGGACACCATTACTGTCCTCCAGATAATGCCTTCGTCATGGACCATCAAACATCAACTCTCCTCTTACCCGTCCTCCCCATGCACTCACACCACAATAATACATTCTCTAATTCCTTTACTGTATAGAGTATGTTCTTAATAGTACCCACAGCATACTCTATCGTCAGTCAACAGACATACCACCGTACAACACAAACACCACCAGCATACTCTACTGTTAGTAAACATGTACACCAACATATACGCCACCATGATATACCCCACCGTCAGTGAACTGGTACACCATTAATATGACACATACCCTCCATCATACCCTGCCGTCAGTCAAAAGGTATACTGATATATTCGGTTCAGCGCCATCAGATGGCTGGCTCTTTCCTTCCAATCAAAGTTAATCCTCTGGAGGATTTCCTGACATACCCCCCTCTTCCCCCAGCAAGGCAATCGCGAGTGATCCCGCGCGATCGTCCCAATACATCTGGATTCATGAGGAGGGGATGGGGGACTGGAAGGGATTTCATTAATCAGTCGAGCTTTAACTTCACACACAGAGAGCGAGTGGATTCATGGACGGGGGAAATGAAATCCGCCCCACGAGATAAATCGCGCTGCAGGTGGGCATGAGGCCTCAGGGTCTGGTCATCACGGACGTCTCTTGTGCAGAACACGACCGTTCATCTCCTCAAGAGCAGACGAGAGGCGCGGTAATCAACTTACCAACACTTACACAAGACTACATCCTCCTCCTCCTGCTGCTGCTGTTGATCACAACAATGAAAAGACGATCATTAATCACATGTAGATTATACTGGGGAACAATAAACACACACACACACACACACACACACACACACACACACAGTAGTAAAGCCATGGTACATATACACCAGGTTAAGAGACGGGGCAACATCCCCGTAACACACACACACACCCACACACACTTTTCCAATGTCTTACAGATTAGATTTCATATTGCCGGAGCCGTGTGTCCCTGCATTACAACGAGGCATATTGTCTGGCAAATGTGTCTGGCAACGATGATTCACATTCTCAGTTGTGATTGCTATCTTCACGTTACGGGAAGAGAGTTTACACTGGTGTTACCCCGTCTCTTAACCTGGTGTATATGTACCATGTCTTGACTACTGTGTGTGTGTGTGTGTGTGTGTGTGTGTGTGTGTGTGTGTGTGTGTGTGTGTGTGTGTGTGTCCTAGCCTGAGCCAGAGGCCAAAATCATCGATCAGCCCTAAGGGGAAGGATGAACAGCAGGGTTGACTAAGGGGAAGGATGAACAGCAGGGTTGACTGTGGACTGACTACCGTCACCTATGCCAGCTGGACTCCGAGCGGCCCTTGAATAATGAGACGTCACCAACGTTGTCAGGTACACCAAGGTGGTCCAGGTGTATACCATGGCCTAACTCTTCCCCTCCCTCCCCGCCTCTGAATGGACAATCATTCCCACTGAACACAACACAACACCAAACACATAAGCAACACACAAACTACATGTCTTCAGAACACAAACCAAATTTCGCTAAAAGAAAAAGAACTTCTTGGCACACTCGACAAAATATTCCTCCAAACCACCTTCAACTACGCGCCACCTGCCACATCATCCAACCTCTCAAAAGCAAATATAACAACCCAGCAAACCACACATAACACAGCAGCAAACCACACATAACACAGCAGCAAACCACACATAACACAGCAGCAAACCACACATAACACAGCAGCAAACCACACATAACACAGCAGCAAACCACATATAACACAGCAGCAAACCACACATAACACAGCAGCAAACCACATATAACACAGCAGCAAACCACACATAACACAGCAGCAAACCACACATAACACAGCAGCAAACCACACATAACACAGCAGCAAACCACATATAACACAGCAGCAAACCACACATAACACAGCAGCAAACCACATATAACACAGCAGCAAACCACACACATAACACAGCAGCAAACCACACATAACACAGCAGCAAACCACACATAACACAGCAGCAAACCACATATAACACAGCAGCAAACCACACATAACACAGCAGCAAACCACACATAACACAGCAGCAAACCACACATAACACAGCAGCAAACCACATATAACACAGCAGCAAACCACACACATAACACAGCAGCAAACCACACATAACACAGCAGCAAACCACACATAACACAGCAGCAAACCACACACACAACACAGCAGCAAACCACACACATAACACAGCAGCAAACCACATATAACACAGCAGCAAACCACACATAACACAGCAGCAAACCACACACATAACACAGCAGCAAACCACACATAACACAGCAGCAAACCACACATAACACAGCAGCAAACCACACACATAACACAGCAGCAAACCACACATAACACAGCAGCAAACCACACATAACACAGCAGCAAACCACATATAACACAGCAGCAAACCACATATAACACAGCAGCAAACCACACATAACACAGCAGCAAACCACACATAACACAGCAGCAAACCACACACATAACACAGCAGCAATCCACACACATAACACAGCAGCAAACCACACATAACACAGCAGCAAACCACACATAACACAGCAGCAAACCACACATAACACAGCAGCAAACCACACATAACACAGCAGCAAACCACACACATAACAGAGCACTGACAACAAAAACGCCTGGGAACCACATACACCCAACACCTACACAATGAGAGAAAGATCCTTCCAACATGGTCGACGATCAACTATAACTGCAACACAAGAGACCCCTCCCATCCACACCACTGCAACACAAGAGACCCCTCCCATCCACACCACTGCAACACAAGAGACCCCTCCCATCCACACCACTGCAACACAAGAGACCCCTCCCATCCACATCACTGCAACACAAGAGACCCCTCCCATCCACACCACTGCAACACAAGAGACCCCTCCCATCCACATCACTGCAACACAAGAGACCCCTCCCATCCACACCACTGCAACACAAGAGACCCCTCCCATCCACACCACTGCAACACAAGAGACCCCTCCCATCCACACCACTGCAACACAAGAGACCCCTCCCATCCACACCACTGCAACACAAGAGACCCCTCCCATCCACACCACTGCAACACAAGAGAACCCTCCCATCCACACCATTGCAACACAAGAGACCCCTCCCATCCACACCACTCCATACCTGCAACACAAGAGACACCCTCCCATCCACACCACTGCAACACAAGGGACCCCTCCCATCCACACCATTGCAACACAAGAGACCCCTCCCATCCACACCACTCCATACCTGCAACACAAGAGACACCCTCCCATCCACACCACTGCAACACAAGAGACCCCTCCCATCCACACCACTGCAACACAAGAGACCCCTCCCATCCACACCACTGCAACACAAGAGACCCCTCCCATCCACACCACTGCAACACAAGAGACCCCTCCCACCCACACCACTCCATACCTAACCAACAATTTCCAGGAGAAATATAAAAACTACCCTTGCCTTAACCTCTGCCCACAGATCCCACCATACTGAAATGACACAAATAGCAGTAAATAGCACTTCTCCTACCTCAGTATAATACGCCACCACCCCAACCACATGTACAATGGTCGGAAGTCACACTCTCTAGGGAAACACGAGTCACAGTATCTCCCCATGTTATGCTCTAGACATCACCCATCACTACAGAGTTTCAACCTGACCCAATGACCCTTCATGCCCACGATGCAACTCCCTCAGCGGAGGACGAAAAGTGAGAGGACGAAAAACTGATGGCACTTTTGCCACAAAGAAATGAAAGAGCACCACACAGAAATCTGCATGACAGTGAGGCTGAAACTTTTATGGAGACAATTTGGAAAAGCAATTTCCTTCTTCAGTATTGAATAACAAAAGGGAGAAATCTACATGCACATACCAAGCAAATATGTGAATTAATATGAGAAAACCGCTCAAAGATATGACATGTAATTTCAACATAAATTGGGCTGGAAAGGACATCTAGGTGCTGAGTTCTGATCCTGGGGCGCGTCGTAGTAATAAAATGACTACTATTGATTTACATGTAAACATTACATGTCCTAATATATATATATATATATGTATATATATATATATATATATATATATATATATATATATATATATATATATATATATATTATATATATATATATACATATATATATATATATATATATATATATATATATATATATATATATATATATATATATATATATATATATATGCACAATTTGCGAAAGATAATGAAAATGTGAGGATAAAATATACACGAGGATACGGTACATACGAGTCAAAAGATTGCACACAAGAAACAGTACCCAAAGAGAGAGAGAGAGAGAGAGAGAGAGAGAGAGAGAGAGAGAGAGAGAGAGAGAGAGAGAGAGAGAGAGAGAGAAATATTACGAACTTGTCCCAAAGTTTCAAGAGCGGACACAAGGACGGCCAGGGACGCTCGCAAGTGTCACATGACGGCCAGAATGAGCAAACTCCTGCTGGCGAACACAGAAGAAACACATATGAGACACAACACAAGCGGAGTCCACATCTTACTTATCTATGAATGGAAACAGAAAAGCAATCCAGAGGAGATTAAAAGATTTATCACGACGAGATAAAAAGATCTATCAAGATGAGATTAAACGAATTATCAAGATGCGATTAAAAGATTTATCTAGATGCGATTAAAAGATATATCAATAAATCAGAACAATAAAGGGTAATATATATATATATATATATATATATATATATATATATATATATATATATATATATATATATATATATATATATATGCAATGGGATGTATTTAGGGAAGCAGTGATGGCTTGTGCAAAAGATGCTTGTAGCATGAGAAGCGTGGGAGGTGGGCAGATTAGAAAGGGTAGTGAGTAGTGGGATGAAGAAGTAAGATTATTAGTGAAAGAGAAGTGAGAGGCATTTGGACGAGTTTTGCAGAGAAATAGTAAAAATGACTGAGAGATGTATATAAGAAAGAGGCAGGAGGTCAAGAGAAAGGTGCAAGAGGTGAAAAAGAGGGCAAATGAGAGTTGGGGTGAGGGAGTATTATTGAATTTTAGGGAGAATAAAAAGATGTTTTGGAAGGAGGTAAATAAAGAGCGTAAGACAAGAGAACAAATGGGAAGGAACATCGGTGAAGGGGGCTAATGGGGAGGTAATAACAAGTAGTGGTGATGTGAGAAGGAAATGGAGTGAGTATTTTGAAGGTTTGTTGAATGTGTTAGTTGATAGAGTGGCAGATATAGGGCGTTTTGGTCGAGGTGGTGTGCGAAGGGAGAGAGTTAGGGAGAATGATTTGGTAAACAGAGAAGTAGTAAAAGCTTTGCGGAAGATAAAAGCCAGCAAGGCAGCAGGTTTGGATGGTATTTCAGTGGAATTCATTAAAAAAGGGGGTGACTATTGTTGACTGGTTGGTAAGGTATTTCATGTATGTATGACTCATGGTGAGGTGCCTGAGGATTGGCGGAATGCTTGCTTAATGCCATTGTGCAAAGGCAAAGGGGATAAAGGTGAGTGCTTAAATCACAGAGGTATAAGTTTGTTGAGTATTCCTGGTAAATTATATGGGAGGGTGTTGATTGAGAGGGTAAAGGCATGTAAAGAGCATCAGATTGGGGAAGAGCAGTGTGGTTTTAGAAGTGGTAGAGGATGTGTGGATCACGTGTTTGCTTTGAAGAATGTATGTGAGAAATACTTAGAAAAGCAAATAGATTTGTATGTAGCATTTATGGATCTGGAGAAGGCATATGATAGAGTTGATAGAGATGCTCTGTGGAAGGTATTAAATATATATATGGTGTGAGAGGCAAGTTGTTAGAAGCAGTGAAAAGTTTTTATCGAGGATGTAAGGCATGTGTACGAGTTGGAAGAGAGGAAAGTGATTGGTTCTCAGTGAATGTCGGTTTGCGGCAGGGGTGCGTGATGTCTCCGTGGTTGTTTAATTTGCTTATGGATTGGGATGTCAGGGAGGTGAATGCAAGAGTTTTGGAGAGAGGTGTAAGTATGCATTTTGTTGTAAATGAGAGTGCTTGGGAAGTGAGTCAGTTGTTGTTCGCTGATGATACAGTGCTGGTGGCTGATTCGGGTGAGAAACTGCAGAAGCTGGTGACTGAGTTTGGAAGGGTGTGTGAAAGAAGAAAGCTGAGCGTAAATGTGAATAAGAGCAACTTTATTAGGTACAGTAGGGTTGAGGGACAAGTCAATTGGGAGGTAAGTTTGAATGGAGAAAAACTGGAGGAAGTGAAGTGTTTTAGATAGCTGGGAGTGGATTTGGCAGCAGATGGAGCCACAGAAGCGGAAGTGTCACAAGGGGAGGGGGCGAAAGTTCTGGGAGCGTTAAAAAATGTGTGGAAGGTGAGAACATTATCTCGGAAAGCAAAAACAGGTATGTTTGAAGGAATAGTGTTTCCAACAATGTTATATGGTTGCAGGAGGGTAAAAGGCGTGCAAGAAAGAGTGAACTGGAACGATGTGCTATACCGGGGGTCGACGTGCTGTTAATGGATTGAACCAGGACATGTGAAGCGTTTGGGGTAAACCATGAAAAGATTTGTGGGGCCTGGATGTGGAAAGGGAGCTGTGGTTTCGGTGTATTACACATAACAACTAGAGACTGAGAGTGAACGAATGTGGCCTTTGTTGTCTTTTCCTTCCGCGCGCGTACGGGCTTTGGGGGGGAGGCGGTGGAAGGTGGGGAGTACCATTTCATGTGTGGCGGGGTGGCGACGGGAATGAATAAAGGCAGCATGTACATATGTATGTATGTCTGTGTATGTATACATATATGTATACGTTTAAATGTAAAGGTATGTATATGTGCGTGTGTGGACGTGTATGTATACATATGTGTATGTGGGTGGGTTGGGCCATTCTTTCGTCTGTTTCCTTGCGCTACCTCGCCAAAGCGGGAGACAGCGACAAAGCTGAATGAGCGTGTTAGTGGTTTTGATGCACAAGACCGGGTTATAGTGATGGGTGATTTGAATGCAAAGATGAGTAATGTGGTAGTTGAGGGAATAATTGGTATACATGGGGTGTTCAATGTTGTAAATGGAAATGGTGAAGAGCTTGTGGATTTGTGTGCCGAGAAAGGACTGGTGATTGGGAATACCTGGTTTAAAAAGCGAGATATACATAAGTATACGAATGTAAGTAGGAGAGATGGCCAGAGAGCGTTATTAGATTACATGTTAATTGATAGGCATGCGAAAGAGAGACTTTTCGATGTTAATGTGCTGAAAGGTGCAACTGGAGGGATGTCTGATCATTATCTTGTGGAGGCGAAGGTGAAGATTTGTAGGGGTTTTCAGAAAAGAAGAGAGAATGCTGGGGTGAAGAGAGTGGTGAGAGTAAGTGAGCTTGGGAAGGAGACTTGTGTGAGGAAGTACCAGGAGAGACTGAGTACAGAATGGAAAAAGGTGAGAACAAAGGAGGTAAGGGGAGTGGGGGAGGAATGGGATGTATTTAGGGAATCAGTGATGGCTTGCGCAAAAGATGCTTGGGGCATGAGAAGCGTGGAAGGTGGGTTGATTAGAAAGGGTAGTGAGTGGTGGGATGAAGAAGTAAGATTACTAGTGAAAGAGAAGAGAGAGGCATTTGGACGATTTTTGCAGGGAAAAATGCAAAGGAGTGGGAGATGTATAAAAGAAAAAGGCAGGTCAAGAGAAAGGTGCAAGAGGTGAAAAAGAGGGCAAATGAGAGTTGGGGTGAGAGAGTATAATTAAATTTTAGGGAGAATAAAAAGATGTTTTGGAAGGAGGTAAATAAAGTGCGTAAGACAAGGGAGCAAATGGGAACTTCAGTGAAGGGGGCTAATGGGGAGGTGATAACAAGTAGTGGTGATGTGAGAAGGAGATGGAGTGAGTCTTTTGAAGGTTTGTTGAGTGTCTTTGATGATAGAGTGGCAGATATAGGGTGCTTTGGTCGAGGTGGTGTGCAAAGTGAGAGGGTTAGGGAAAATGATTTGGTAAACAGAGAAGAGGTAGTAAAAGCTTTGCGGAAGATGAAAGCCGGCAAGGCAGCAGGTTTGGAGGGTATTGCAGTGGAATTTATTAAAAAAGGGGGTGACTGTATTGTTGACTGGTTGGTAAGGTTCTCTAATGTATGTATGATTCATGGTGAGGTGCCTGAGGATTGGCGGAATGCTTGTATAGTGCCATTGTACAAAGGCAAAGGGGATAAGAGTGAGTGCTCAAATTAGAAAGGTATAAGTTTGTTGAGTATTCCTGGTAAATTATATGGGAGGGTATTGATTGACATGGTGAAGGCATGTACAGAGCATCAGATTGGGGAAGAGCAGTGTGGTTTCAGAAGTGGTAGACGATGTGTGGATCAGGTGTTAGCTTTGAAGAATGTATGTGAGAAATACTTAGAAAAGCAAACGGATTTGTATGTGGCATTCATGGATCTGGAGATGGCTTATGATAGAGTTGATAGAGATGCTCTGTGGAAGGCATTAAGAATATATGGTGTGGGAGGCAGGTTGTTAGAAGCAGTGAAAAGTTTTTATCGAGGATGTAAGGCATGTGTACGTGTAGGAAGAGAGGAAAGTGACTGGTTCTCAGTGAATGTAGGTTTGCGGCAGGGGTGTGTGATGGCTCCATAGTTGTTTAATTTGTTTATGGATGGGGTTGTTAGGGAGGTGAATGCAAGAGTTTTGGAAAGAGGGGCAAGTATGAAGTCTGTTGTGGATGAGAGAGCTTGGGAAGTGAGTCAGTTGTTCGCTGATGATACAGCGCTGGTGGCTGATTCAGGTGAGAAATTGCAGAAGCTGGTGACTGAGTTTGGTAAAGTGTGTGAAAGAAGAAAGTTAAGAGTAAATGTGAATAAGAGCAAGGTTATTAGGTACAGTAGGGTTGAGGGTCAAGTCAACTAGGAGATAAGTTTGAATGGAGAAAAACTGGAGGAAGTAAAGTGTTTTAGATATCTGGGAGTGGATTTGGTAGCGGATGGAACCATAGAAGCGGAAGTGAATCATAGGGTGGGGGAGGGGGCGAAAATCCTGGGAGCCTTGAAGAATGTTTGGAAGTCGAGAACATTAACTCGGAAAGCAAAAACGGGTATGTTTGAAGGAATAGTGGTTCCAACAATGCTGTATGGTTGCGAGGCGTGGGCTATGGATAGAGTTGTGCGCAGGAGGGTGGATGTGCTGGAAATGAGATGTTTGAGGACAATATGTGGTGTGAGGTGGTCTGATCGAGTAAGTAATGTAAGGGTAAGAGAGATGTGTGGAAATAAAAAGAGTATGGTTGAGAGAGCAGAAAAGGGTGTTTTGAAATGGTCTGGTCACATGGAGAGAATGAGTGAGGAAAGATTGACCAAGAGGATATGTGTGTCAGAGGTGGAGGGAACGAAGAGAAGTGGGAGACCAAATTGGTGGTGGAAAGATGGAGTGAAAGAGATTTTGAGTGATCGGGGCCTGAACATGCAGGAGGGTGAAAGGCGTCCAAGGAACAGAGTGAATTGGAACGATGTGGTATACCGGGGTCGACGTGCTGTCAATGGATTGAACTAGGGCATGTGAAGCGTCTGGGGTAAACCATGGAAAGTTATGTGGGGCCTGGATGTGGAAAAGGAGCTGTGGTTTCAGTGCATTATTACATGACAGCTAGAGACTGAGTGTGAACGAATGGGGCCTTTGCTGTCTTTTCCTAGCGCTACCTCGCACACATGAGGGGGGAGGGGGTTGTTATTCCATGTGTGGCGAGGTGGCGATGGGGATAAATAAAGGCAGACAGTATGAATTATGTACATGTGTATATATGTATATGTCTGTGTGTGTATATATATATGTACATTGAGATGTATAGGTATGTATACTTGCGTGTGTGGACGTGTATGTATATACATGTGTATGTGGGTGGGTTGGGCCATTTCTTTCGTCTCTTTCCTTGCGCTACCTCGCTAACGCGGGAGACAGCGACAAAGCAATATATATATATATATATATATATATATATATATATATATATATATATATATATATATATATATATATATATATATCATTTTAGTATGGGAATATGCGTGGAGGTAAGGAGGTCAGATCCGCAGGTGGTTAGGTCGAGGATAACAATCAAGTTTGAGTGGAGGGTGGCAGAGTGGGGAGGGGGGGGGACACCTGGGGTAGGGGGGGTGATGATGGGTTGGGAAGCGGGCGAGCCAACAGGAGATCGATCCTGTAAGACCATTACAGTAGTGGCATGGACACAGGAGACCCATCAGCCATATATATATATATATATATATATATATATATATATATATATATATATATATATATATATAAGGTTATTTAATGTATGTATGACTCATGGTGAGGTGCCTGAGGATTGGCGGAATGCGTGCATAGTGCCATTGTACAAAGGCAAAGGGAATAAGAGTGAGTGCTCAAATTACAGAGGTATAAGTTTGTTGAGTATTCCTGGCAAATTGTATGGGAGGGTATTGATTGAGAGGGTGAAGGCATGTACAGAGCATCAGATTGGGGAAGAGCAGTGTGGTTTCAGAAGTGGTAGAGGATGTGTGGATCAGGTGTTTGCTTTGAAGAATGTATGTGAGAAATACTTAGAAAAGCAAATGGATTTGTATGTAGCATTTATGGATCTGGAGAAGGCATATGATAGAGTTGATAGAGATGCTCTGTGGAAGGTATTAAGAATATATGGTGTGGGAGGCATGTTGTTAGAAGCAGTGAAAAGTTTTTATCGAGGATGTAAGGCATGTGTACGTGTAGGAAGAGAGGAAAGTGATTGGTTCTCAGTGAATGTAGATTTGCGGCAGGGGTGTGTGATGTCTCCATGGTTGTTTAATTTGTTTATGGATGGGGTTGTTAGGGAGGTGAATGCAAGAGTTTTGGAAAGAGGGGCAAGGATGAAGTCTGTTGGGGATGAGAGAGCTTGGGAAGTGAGTCAGTTGTTGTTCGCTGATGATACAGCGCTGGTGGCTGATTCATGTGAGAAACTGCAGAAGCTGGTGACTGAGTTTGGTAAAGTGTGTGAAAGAAGAAAGTTAAGAGTAAATGTGAATAAGAGCAAGGTTATTAGGTACAGTAGGGTTGAGGGTCAAGTCAATTGGGAGGTGAGTTTGAATGGAGAAAAACTGGAGGAAGTGAAGTGTTTTAGATATCTGGGAGTGGATCTGGCAGCGGATGGAACCATGGAAGCGGAAGTGGATCATAGGGTGGGGGAGGGTGCCAAAATTCTGGGAGCCTTGAAGAATGTGTGGAAGTCGAGAACATTATCTCGGAAAGCAAAAATGGGTATGTTTGAAGGAATAGTGGTTCCAACAATGTTGTATGGTTGCGAGGCGTGGGCTATGGATAGAGTTGTGCGCAGGAGGATGGATGTGCTGGTAATGAGATGTTTGAGGACAATGTGTGGTGTGAGGTGGTTTGATCGAGTAAGTAACGTAAGGGTAAGAGAGATGTGTGGAAATAAAAAGAGCGTGGTTGAGAGAGCAGAAGAGGGTGTTTTGAAATGGTTCGGGCACATGGAGAGAATGAGTGAGGAAAGATTGACCAAGAGAATATATGTGTCGGAGGTGGAGGGAACGAGGAGAAGAGGGAGACCAAATTGCAGGTGGAAAGATGGAGTGAAAAAGATTTTGTGTGATCGGGGCCTGAACATGCAGGAGGGTGAAAGGAGGGCAAGGAATAGAGTGAATTGGAGCGATGTGGTATACCGGGGTTGACGTGCTGTCAGTGGATTGAATCAAGGCATATGAAGCGTCTGGGGTAAACCATGGAAAGCTGTGTAGGTATGTATATTTGCGTGTGTGGACGTATGTATATACATGTGTATTGGGGGTGGGTTGGGCCATTTCTTTCGTCTGTTTCCTTGCGCTACCTCGCAAACGCGGGAGACAGCGACGAAGCAAAAAAAAAAAAAAAAAAAAAAATGTGTGTGTGTGTGTGTGTGTGTGTGTGTGTGTGTGTGTGTTCTTATGTTGCTCCTGCAATTTCGATCCTTCACAGGACCCAGGAGCTGGGAAGTGATGGATTTCTTTCGATCGATGAAGAACCTCTCCGCCAGACTGTACTCCTTCCCATCCACTGATGATGACACAACCTCACCAGATGACGACACCTGCCGTGTGACCTTTAACAGACGGAGTCATACCTTACCCCCTCTACGGGACTCCCACAGCGCTCAGGAGGCAAGCCACGTCCAACGGGCGGGAACACAGGCAGTGTGGTGGTGACGTGGTGTGTTTGTCGTTGTAGATCAAGTCGGGAACAACTGGAAAGGAAATGTCTCGTGTGTTCTGTGCGAGTTCGTCGCGCCATCGCCATGACCTGATGGTTCAGTGACGTGGTGGCTCAATGTCTGTCATGCTGGAGCGACGGGCGGGGTCAAGAACGCAGAAGAAAAAGCACATCTCGTACATGTCTGGGGAGTGTAGTTCCAGATCAGCGTATGTCTGGAGGAATGAAGTCTAAAATCGGGTGGGGTGGAAGGAAGCAGTCGTTTAGTGGTGGTCGGGTCATTTCAGTAAGAGTTACGTGCGTGTACGGCGTGTGGGGATGTGTGTGAGTACAGCTGGCTTGGGTGTGAAGGGATAACGACGAAGTCCCGCACGCTTTCCCGTGACAGCAAAATTAGACTATTTCTTTCCACAGCGTCGCTCCTCCTATATCACTTTAGTTTCTAGTCTGGTAATGTAAGACAGGAGTAATACCTCCTCAACAAAATGATGACATTAACATCACCCTGAGGTGCTGGTGTCTGGCCCTGACCCGAGCAGGAAGGCCGGCGTTCCGCTACGTTACCGGCGAATTACGACACTTAAAGACGTGCAACACTGCTGCAGTGTGAGCCTCACCGTCTGGTAGGGGCGCGCGCGCGGGGAGAGAGAGAGAGAGAGAGAGAGAGAGAGAGAGAGAGAGAGAGAGAGAGAGAGAGAGAGAGAGAGAGAGAGAGAGAGAGAGACCGCCTCACCTTCCGCATGACGTGTCGCTGACGACTATGCTGCAGCCAGTCATCGTCATGAGATGGAGGGGGATGGTAGGGTGAATGTGAGGGACATCCTTAACTCCCCCTCAGAGCCCAACTGTTGCAACATGGAAAGCACTTGGGCTTACAGAGGGAAAACACTCTGCACTCGCCACCAGATAGACAGATGGACAGATATATATAGATAGATAGATAGACTGATAGAGAGATAGATAGATTGATAGATAGAGAGAGAGAGAGAGAGAGAGAGAGAGAGAGAGAGAGAGAGAGAGAGAGAGAGAGAGAGAGAGAGAGAGAGAGAGAGAGAGGCCATCACATTCCCTGTTCACGTTCTGAGAATGGTATCTGTTATTAAATTTCTGTACGCACAGGATATACGACGCTGACACCCCCCCACACACACACACCTCCCTCTTCTCATCCTGGCCAGCGCGTGTGCTCAAAATATGTGTTAAGTGTAAATCTGTCGCCACTTATCGTTGCCTCTAATTAACATGTGTAAAAAACAACTTTTTGTCTGTTTTTGTAGTAGCGACCCACATGGCAGGAGCGAAACATGTCCTCATCAAGATGATTTTGGGAAAAAAGAAAAAATAACAAAAAACTATTGAAAAACGTAATCTGAGCTCCGCAGGTGCATACAAAAAATTTATAGGAAGATGGGAAGATGGAAGACGATGGAGGATTGCACCACTTGGCTGTTCCAAGGAAGATGAGGGTGTCATAACGGTCAATCCTCGAGTGGCTGGTCTGGTCTTCACACAGCAACGATGGGAAGCAGCTCCCAGGCGCCTTGGTAGCAGGGACACAACGCTGAGGCCATAATAATACCTGCAGAACAGGGAGAGAGCAGCAACATCGTGGTGGGCAGGGAGGGAGGGACGGCCTGAAGAGAAATGATGCCTGGGAGTTTAATAAGCCAGTTGGGTTTGGATTCCACTCTGGCTAACAGAGAGGTAGAGGGATGAACTATATGAGATATGTTCTCCATAAACTGTAAATACGGAATGGAGGCTGATCAGAACGGACACAACATGCCCAGGTTTTGGGCAGCAGACATTATGTTCATTAAATAGGGTTTTTCAAGAAAGCGTGGAGGATATGGTCATGTCCCACATTACTCGGTTAATTGTCGTGCTGTAAAAGACGCAACGTGTGACAGAAAGATATGAGAATCAAGTGCGTCTTGGCACTCATGAATTCAACCAGGTTCTTGCTTCCTCGCTGCAAAATGCCGCACACGTCCGGACTGAGAGAGGAAATATGTTCAGTACGAGAAAGAGAGGGAGGGAAAGTGAGCTGAATGGCGTTAAGTGTCATCGTCAACATAAGAGTGAATACGGTTAGAAGTTGATGATCGATCGTTTATGTAATGAAGAATGAGAGTGGACGATGAGACAGAACATCAAAGAACACCACTGATGACAGGATGAGGTAGATGATGCACAGTCAACTACATATGGGGATGTCGAACGCCACGACACAAGTTTCACCAAAGTCCCTTAGAAAGGAGGACCAGAGGTGAGACACAAAGAAGGTTGCGCTAACGAGAGCCACCACACTGGTGACTGGACAGAAGGGAACGGGATTCTAAGAGTTTGAGAAAGTGAAAGTCAAGAGGAGTTTGAAAGACGATGGAGACAACTGAGGTGAGAACAGTGGGCCGATGCCTGGGATGGGTTATAAGAGAGTCTCCCTCTTTGGGATGGGCTGCACCAAAGCATGTTTCCAGAAGGAAAAGTCTGATGCTTCTGACGGACGAAACAGACGAGCAAGGAGTGGACCTCACTCTGAGGCGCACAACCTTAGCACTAGACGGTCGAGGAGGGGTGTGTGCTGGGCCATACGCCTTGTCCACTAGGAGTCTGGAAAGTACATAGAAGCCGCTGCGGGAGGAAAGTATACCAAGCGGTATGAGTTCGTCAGGAGGAGGGAGAGGACTAGAAACAGGATCATCCAAAGTTGACCAAAAGGATAAGAATGTACCAAGATGGGAAGTTTTATCAGTTGGGAGTCAGCTTTAGATTGATCGGGTCGAAAAAAAAAAAAAAAGAAAGAGGAAAGGTTGAATTACAGAACTTACACGAGAAGTTTCTGGATATGAAAGAAAAAAGATTATGTTAGTTGAAGACGTTAAAGTGGTAGACTTTCCATATATAAACGTGTGCCTGACCTTTTGAAGAACAGGTCTGCAGTGAGGCCGTGGAAAGATGAACACAGAGTGGGTGTCAGAGGGAGGAGGAGGAGAGGTTCATGACCCGATCTGATCTGGCACCTGACGCGACGACTAGCGGAGCAATGGTCGGTCCAACGAGGACTCGGTGCAAAAAGACTTGGTATAAAGAAGCGATGCAGGACTCCAGACAGGCCAGGATAACTTCCACTCTACCGCCAGCAGGATTCCCGGCCGGCGACGCTGTCCTCGTCCTTGGGAAAGTCGGGAAAGGCGCCGTGTGGAGGGATGACCGCTCAGCTCTCCCAGGGCATCCGAGATGGCAGTGAAGGGGGGGGAAATGGGAGGGGAGTGAGGGGATGCGTCAGCGGCAGTAATGGAGGCGAGACTGTGGTCGGGTGATCGTGAGGTAAGAGACATGGTGTATGACCAGTGGGAGGTGAGAGTGGTGGTGTGGGTCGGCAGATCGCGTTGTGTGTCATCATTTGTTCGACATGGTTAAGGTTGGGTGTAGAGAGGACCACGGCTCCACCTGGATCATCCCAGATGGTGGACATACGTCCAGAGAGAGAGAGAGAGAGAGAGAGAGAGAGAGGGGTGGAGGTGAGGCGAAGGGAACATACGAGACGCAGGAGCCACGTTGTGGAGGGCAGAGAAACCCGAGACAGATGGCTCGAAAGTCACGACACTCAGGATCAACACGGTATGGGAGGGTTCTGTGTTGTGGTACACACACACACACACACACACACACACACACACACACACACACACACACCACACACCCTGGAGCGGATACAATGGTTCAGATAATAACTGGGGATGTGACAGTGTTGAGGGGAATCAGGTATGGTCAGTTGGCTCTGAGAGAGATGAGGGAAGGATGTGGACACATGGTGCGCTACAGCTGCGGGGGAGAGGGAGGAGGAGAGGGGAGAGTTAAGACGGGGAAGGCTACAGAAAACGGAGGCAAATAGGGCCAAGTCTAGGAGCTGTGGCGAAGAAAATACGATCCGTACGGAGAAATACTCTTGTTATGTACGGATTCTCTCTCTCTCTCTCTCTCTCTCTCTCTCTCTCTCTCTCTCTCTCTCTCTCTCTCTCTCTCTCTCACACACACACACATACACGCACACACACACACACAAACCTAGATCCCTTTTATTTTCCTAACGCACGAGTGTCAAGGCCATTACTTACATAATGATCATCACACTCCCTCACTATCGCCTCACCATCACACACTTTCTCCCTCACATCTCACTATCACACACCTTCTCCCTCACATCTCACCATCACACACTCTCTCCCTCACATCTCACCATCACGCACTTTCTCCCTCACATCTCACTATCACACACCTTCTCCCACACATCTCACCATCACACACTCTCTCCCTCACATCTCACCATCACACACTCTCTCCCTCACATCTCACCATCACACTACATCTCTACCCTTCTCTACCCTCTCGACAACTGACAGTTTTTAAACGCAACTTTTGAACCCGAATTACGTCGGCGCTGCCCATCCTGGACCCGATCCGCCTCAGGCAATGAATGTCCATCACATACATTCCTTCATCACTTAGAATGTCCATCACATACACTCCTTCATCACTTAGAATGTCCATCACTTACATTCCTTCATCACTTAGAATGTCCATCACTTACATTCCTTCATCACTTAGAATGTCCATCACATACACTCCTTCATCACTTAGAATGTCCATCACTTACATTCCTTCATCACTTAGAATGTCCATCACATACACTCCTTCATCACTTAGAATGTCCATCACTTACATTCCTTCATCACTTAGAATGTCCATCACATACATTCCTTCATCACTTAGAATGCCCATCACATACATTCCTTCATTACTTAGAATGTCCATCACATACATTCCTTCATCACTTAGAATGTCCATCACATACATTCCTTCATCACTTAGAATGTCCATCACATACATTCCTTCATTACTTAGAATGTCCATCACTTACATTCCTTCATCACTTAGAATGTCCATCACATACATTCCTTCATCACTTAGAATGTCCATCACTTACATTCCTTCATCACTTAGAATGTCCATCACATACATTCCTTCATCACTTAGAATGCCCATCACATACATTCCTTCATTACTTAGAATGTCCATCACATACATTCCTTCATTACTTAGAATGTCCATCACTTACATTCCTTCATCACTTAGAATGTCCATCACATACATTCCTTCATCACTTAGAATGTCCATCACATACATTCCTTCATCACTTAGAATATCCATCACATACATTCCTTCATCACTTAGAATGTCCATCACATACATTCCTTCATCACTTAGAATGTCCATCACATACATTCCTTCATCACTTAGAATGTCTATCACATACATTCCTTTATCACTTAGAATGTCCATCACATACATTCCTTCATCACTTAGAATGTCCATCACATACATTCCTTCATCACTTACATCCATACCAGCCGCTGCCATCCATCTACTCACACCCACTCCATCTATACTGGACCCCAGACTTCCATCACAGTAATCCACCTCATCAGACACGCTACTCTTACCACTACTTCAGTCAATTCCTCATCCCCACTGCTCATCCCCACCACTTTAACATACCTATCAAACACACCCTACACCACCACTCAGCCTCCCCCTTCCACCACTTCAACATACCTATCAAACACACACTACACCACCACTCAGCCTCCCCCTTCCACCACTTCAACATACCTGTCAAACACACACTACACCACCACTCAGCCCTCCCTTCCACCACTTCAACATACCTATCAAACACACACTACACCACCACTCAGCCCCCCTCCTCCACCACTTCAACATACCTGTCAAACACACCCTACACCACCACTCAGCCCCCCTCCTCCACCACTTCAACATACCTATCAAACACACACTACACCACCTGAGTACTCAGCCCTCCCCTCCTCCACCACTTCAACATACCTGTCAAACACACACTACACCACCACTCAGCCCTCCCCTTCCACCACTTCAACATACCTGTCAAACACACACTACACCACCACTCAGCCCTCCCCTTCCACCACTTCAACATACCTGTCAAACACACACTACACCACCACTCAGCCTCCCCCTTCCACCACTTCAACATACCTATCAAACACACACTACACCACCACTCAGCCCCCCCTTCCACCACTTCAAAATACCTATCAAACACACCCTACACCACCACTCAGCCCTCCCTCCTCCACCACTTCAACATACCTGTCAAACACACCCTACACCACCACTCAGCCCTCCCCTTCCACCACTTCAACATACCTGTCAAACACACACTACACCACCACTCAGCCCTCCCCTTCCACCACTTCAACATACCTGTCAAACACACACTACACCACCACTCAGCCTCCCCCTTCCACCACTTCAACATACCTATCAAACACACACTACACCACCACTCAGCCTCCCCTTCCACCACTTCAACATACCTATCAAACACACCCTACACCACCACTCAGCCTCCCTCCTCCACCACTTCAACATACCTATCAAACACACCCTACACCACCACTCAGCCCTCCCCTTCCACCACTTCAACATACCTGTCAAACACACACTACACCACCACTCAGCCCTCCCCTTCCACCACTTCAACATGCCTATCAAACACACACTACACCACCACTCAGCCCCCCCCTTCCACCACTTCAACATACCTATCAAACACACACTACACCACCACTCAGCCCTCCCCTTCACTTCAACATACCTATCAAACACACACTACACCACCACTCAGCCCTCCCCTTCCACCACTTCAACATACCTATCAAACACACCCTACACCACCACTCAGCCCTCCCCCTTCCACCACTTCAACATACCTATCAAACACACCCTACACCACCACTCAGCCTCCCCCTTCCACCACTTCAACATACCTGTCAAACACACACTACACCACCACTCAGCCCTCCCCCTTCCACCACTTCAACATACCTGTCAAACACACACTACACCACCACTCAGCCCTCCCCTTCCACCACTTCAACATACCTGTCAAACACACCTTACACCACCACTCAGCCCTCCCCTTCCACCACTTCAACATACCTATCAAACACACCCTACACCACCACTCAGCCCTCCCCTTCCACCACCACATCAATCCACCCCTCCACCACTCACCCGATCCAATCATCTGAGCGGGTTCAGTATTTTTGAGAAATCAAATTGAGGAAAAGATGGGAAAAGAGGCTTTCCCACACCACCTCCCTCCCCGCGTCTCCTCCACCACAAGGGAACCTCGCACGCACTCCACCCCTCCAGCTGACCCCATAGCCACCCCCACACATCCGTGGGTAACAGGTGGACCCGGAGTTGCCACTGACCCGGGGTGTTAGGTGGAGCCAGTGTTGCCACTGACCCGGGGTGTTAGGTGGAGCCAGTGTTGCCACTGACCCGGGGTGTTAGGTGGAGCCAGTGTTGCCACAGACCCTGGGGCCCTAAGGAAGACATACGACCTCATGGGAAAGTTTGACAAGTATTATGTTTTAAGTCGTTGGTGCAAGTTTTGGAAATCGTTAGTTCGGCCACTCTCTCCTCTCTCTCTCTCTCTCTCTCTCTCTCTCTCTCTCTCTCTCTCTCTCTCTCTCTCTCTCTCACACACACACACATAAACTGGTTCATACGTGCATACACGTGTATGTTTCGTGTGCACATACTCCCATTCTGTTTACACACACATACACACACAAACACGTGGTGTCAATACAAGCTTTCTCCAGATAGTAGATATTTCTATCTATGTATAACACAGCGACAGCTACATGTAATGTCCTGTATGTACACTAACTACCCATCTGTACTGTACAGGGAGTGAGTTCTACACTCCTAGAATCACCCCGCACCAAACTCCTCCCTGCTCATACAACCATTTCATCCACAGATGTGTAGGTTGTCCACACTCACCACCTCAGGTCCAGGTCTGATGCTCTTCCCTCTACCGTCTTACAAGAAAATAAGTGAAATACATCGTTTTACTCTGACAATGTTCCTCCCCGACTTAGCCAAGCCATCGGCCAGCTCTCGAGTTAAAAGAGAAACCCATAGAATTATGAGCAGCAACAGACCATAGCTTCCTTCCGGGTCTGTCTGTGTCCACAGATGAGGGCAGGACCACAGGGCCCAGTGTGGAGACAAGAGAGGAAACGGCCTCTGGTCTCTAAGGACGAAGAACGTATAAGTAAGTCATGCAATTTCCACGTTGCATGACGGATACATGACGTGTGTAACTATGCTCTCGTCTTGCAGATCTGTGGCATGATTCAGCTCTGGTGAAGGTCTTCATCATGCCCAGCTGGCACCACCCGCAGCTCAGGGGATGTGTGTACAACGGTCTAGTGTACAGTGCTCGCTCCATGTCATCTACCGCTGGTCTTGTTATGATCCCTGGATGAAAGACCAAGTAGAGGGAGGACAGCCAAGTTACCTACTCTGACCAACAAGAAAAAAAGGATATCTTGAAGACACACAACCTGCTTATCTACCCATTTATCTATCTATATCTATCTATCTATCTATCTATCTATCCATATCTATCTATATATACCTCAAACAAATCGAAGTACCCATTAATCGTCGAGCTCTGTGGGGAAGGATGAACGGCTGGGTTCGCTGTGAGATCCCTGCCGCGTCTAGGATTCGAACCCTGGTGGGCCCGCGTATGATTCCAAACAACGGTAACCATCACACCACAGGAGGCTCGTTAAAGGTGACAGATTCATACTGTCTACACTACCAACTTAGCCAGCAAGTTGTCCCCATCCTTCACTCATGACATTGTAACTGACACACACATGGTTCGTCCTACTGAACAACACGTCAGAGTACACACAATATATGTACACACCGCAGAACATGACCCGGCCTCACACACCTTCGAGGATCACCTGGGGGTCGAGTTCATCTCGCCGCTGACGCCACGTCGAGTGGGTCAGGTGTGTGTGTGTGTGTGTGTGTGTGTGTGTGTGTGTGTGTGTGTGTGTGTGTGTGTGTGTGTGTGTGATCAAATCTTCCCATCGGGTGATTAGCGACATGCAAAAACCCACATATGTACCACATCAACTTCCTTGTAATGATCCTGGACTCAATCTCCCTAACAGCCACATATCCAACGTTATAAAGTTCCCTAGTGCACTTTCGTGTAATAATCACATCATCAGAGGAGATACAAGAGAGAAATATAAAGTCAGCTGATATAAACACACACACACACACACAATATTATCTAAATATATATATATATATATATATATATATATATATATATATATATATATATATATATATATATATATATATTATCCCTGAGGATAGGGGAGAAAGAATACTTCCCACGTATTCCCTGCGTGTCGTAGAAAGCGACTAAAAGGGGAGGGAGGGGGGGGGGGGCTGGAAATCCTCCCCTCTCGCTTTTTTTTTGATTTTCCAAAAGAGGGAACAGAGAAGGGGGCCAGGTGAGGATATTCCCTCTGAGGCCCTAATTGGAGATGGAAAGATGGAGTGAAAAAGATTTTGAGTGATCGGGGCCTGAATATGCAGGAGGGTGAAAGGCATGCAAGGAATAGAGTGAATTGGAACGATGTGGTATACCGGGGTCGACGTGCTGTCAATGGATTGAACCAGGGCATGTGAAGCGCCTGGGGTAAACCATGAAAAGTTCTGTGGGGCCTGCATGTGGAAAGGGAGCTGCGGTTTTGGTGCATTATTACATGACAGCTAGAGACTGAGTGTGAACGAATGTGGCCTTTGTTGTCTTTTCCTAGCGCTACCTCACACACATGGGGGGGAGGGGGTTGTTATTCCATGTGTGGCGGGGTGGCGATGGAAATGAATAAGGGCAGATATGTATGGATTATGTACATGTGTATATATGTATATGTCTGCGTGTGTATATATGTATACATTGAGATGTATAGGTATGTATACTTGCGTGTGTGGACGTGTATGTATATACACGTGTATGTAGGTGGGTTGGGCTATTCTTTCGTCTGTTCCCTTACGCTACCTCGCTAACGCGGGAGACAGCGACAAAGCAAAATAAATATAAATACATCCATATATATATATATATATATATATATATATATATATATATATATATATATATATATATATATATATATATATGGTGTGGGAGGCAAGTTGTTAGAAGCAGTGAA
>NC_092235.1:15324397-15396897 GCF_036320965.1 Panulirus ornatus
TTAAGCATTTGTTCAATCAGCAGTGTTCATGGTACTGATACGACAGATGAATCATCATCATTAACCTGGCCAATAATACAGAGATTATTAAGAACTAGAAAACGTCAGTATGGCTAAAGGAACAAGTCCCACCTCACTCGCACAGAAAACGGGTGTCTCAGGCCAGTTGTGTTAACGCGTCAACATTCAAGTGTTGTGTGGCGTTAACCAGCATTCTGGCCCATTCAGCGCCCCCGGTACGACCCTCGAGCACGACGCTACGACCTTTGCCTGACCTTTACACCCCAGGTCAATGGCGAGGCCATCAAACCCCAGAGGGTCGTACCGCTTTGCTCTGGTGCATCTGTGCTCGAGGGTCGTCCCACAGTGATCAAGGGTCGTACCGTCGTGCTCAAAGGTCGTGCCACCAAGCTCAGAGGTCGTACTATCGAACTCAGTCGAGATTAATTTTTCACACTCACGCCCACTCGAAAGCCACAGGAAAACAAAAATAATTCTGTAAATTACATTACGGAGAAATTCTATTCGGAATGCAATACCAGCTCAGAACAGGTCAAACTATTACAATAATAATAAAAGTAATTCTTTTTATTCGTTTGCATCAAATGTAAACAAAATCGATTTTGTAAGTGCGGCACCAGGCGCTGCTGAGAGAGAGAGAGAGAGAGAGAGAGAGAGAGAGAGAGAGAGGTTCTAAATGGACTTTATAAAAGGCCTTACTGTCTAAAAGGTCCAGAGAAAAGGCCATCTTGCTCTAAAAGGTCCATGTAATAGCATCTATTATTCTAGAAGGTCCATAAAAAGGCCCTATTGTTCTAAAATGTCCATTCAAAAGGAAATAGTTTAAAAGCTCCAGACAAAATACCAACGTGTATATAGTGTTCACATCTGGCTGGCTTACAACACTGTTGTTGTCTGCCACCACACACTGCACTGGTGCCCATCCTCACTTCACCTGAAACCGTTATATATATATATATATATATATATATATATATATATATATATATATATATATATATATATATATATATATATATATGCCTTACATCCTCGATAAAAACGTTTCACTGCTTCTAACAACTTGCCTCCCACACCATACATTCTGAATACCTTCCACAGAGCATCTCTATCAACTCTATCATATGCCTTCTCCAGATCCATAAATGCTACATACAAATCCATTTGTTTTTCTAAGTATTTCTCACATACATTCTTAAAAGGAAACACCTGATCCACACATCGTCTACCACTTCTGAAACCACACTGCTCTTCCCCAATCTGATACTCTGTACATGCCTTTACCCTCTCAATCAATACCCTCCCATATAATTTCCTAGGAATACTCAACAAACTTATACCTCTGTAATTTGAGCACTCACTTTTATCCCCTTTGCCTTTGTACAATGGCACTATGCAAGCATTCCGCCAATCCTCAGGCACCTCACCATGAGTCATACATACATTAAATAACCTTACCAACCAGTCAACAATACAGTCACCCCCTTTTTTGATAAATTCCACTGCAATACCATCCAAACCTGCTGCCTTGCCGGCTTTCGTCTTCCGCAAAGCTTTTACTACCTCTATCTGTTTACCAAATCATGTTCCCTAACCCTCTCACTTTGCACACCACCTCGACCAAAACACCCTATATCTGCCACTCTATCATCAAACACATTCAACAAACTTTCAAAATACTCACTCCATCTCCTTCTCACATCACCACTACTTGTTATCACCTCCCCATTAGCCCCCTTCACTGAAGTTCTCATTTACTCCCTTGTCTTACGCACTTTATTTACCTCCTTCCAAAACATCTTTTTATTCTCCCTAAAATTTAATGATACTCTCTCAACCCAACTCTCATTTGCCCTCTTTTTCACCTCTTGCACCTTTCTCTTGACCTCCTGCCTCTTTCTTTTATACATCTCCCACTCATTTGCATTACTTCCCTGCAAAAATCGTCCAAATGCCTCTCTCTTCTCTTTCACTAATAATCTTACTTCTTCATCCCATCACTCACTACCCTTTCTAATCTGCCCACCTCCCACGCTTCTAATGCCACAAGCATCTTTTGCGCAAGCTATCACTGCTTCCCTAAATACATCTCATTCCTCCCCCACTCCCCTTACCTCCTTTGTTCTCACTTTTTTTCCATTCTGTACTCAGTCTCTCTTGGTACTTCCTCACACAAGTCTCCTTCCCAAGCTAACTTACTCTCACCACTCTTTTCACCCCAACATTCTCTCTTCTTTTCTGAAAACCTCTACAAATCTTCACCTTCGCCTCCACAAGATAATGATCAGACATCCCTCCAGTTGCACCTCTCAGCACATTAACATCCAAAAGTCTCTCTTTCGCACGCCTGTCAATTAACACGTAATCCAATAACGCTCTCTGGCCATCTCTCCTACTTACATACGTATACTTATGTATATCTCGCTTTTTTAAACCAGGTATTCCCAATCATCAGTCCTTTTTCAGCACATAAATCTACAAGCTCTTCACCATTTCCATTTACAACACTGACCACCCCATGTGCACCAATTATTCCCTCAACTGCCACATTACTCACCTTTGCATTCAAGTCACCCATCACTATAACCCGGTCTCGTGCATCAAAACTACTAACACACTCATTCAGCTGCTCCCAAAGCACTTGCCTCTCATGATCTTTCTTCTCATGCCCAGGTGCATATGCACCAATAATCACCCATCTCTCTCCATCAACTTTCAGTTTTACCCATATTAATCTAGAGTTTACTTTCTTACACTCTATCACATACTCCACCATTCCTGTTTCAGGAGTACTGCTACTCCTTCCCTTGCTCTTGTCCTCTCACTAACCCCTGACTTTACTCCCAAGACATTCCCAAACCACTCTTCCCCTTTACCCTTGAGCTTCGTTTCACTCAGAGCCAAAACATTCAGGTTCCTTTCCTTAAACATACTACCTATCTCTCCTTTTTTCTCATCTTGGTTACATCCACACACATTTAGACACCCTAATTTCAGCCTTCGAGGAGGATGAGCACTCCCCGCGTGACTCCGTCTCCTGGTTCCCCTTTTAGAAAGTTAAAATACAAGGAGGGGAGGGTTTCCAGCCCCGCTCTCCCGTCCCCTTTAGTCGCCTTCTACGACACGTGAGGAATGCGTGGGAAGTACTCTTTCTCCCCTATCCCCAGGGATAATATATCTATCTGTCTATCTATCTATCTATCTATCTATCTATCTATATATATATATATATATATATATATATATATATATATATATATATATATATTAAAAAGGATCACAATTTTGCGCATGAACAAGTGCATTCCTCTGAAGTCCACGGGGGTAAATGAAACACGATAATTTCCTAAGTGCACTTTCGTGTAATGATCACATCATCGGGGAGACACAAGAATGAGATGGAAGACGTAGAACTGTCAGTTGATAAACAAGGAAGAGACGTAACTAAGACGCCAGTGGCACAAAAGTGTTTCTGGTTAGTGGTGTTCGGGTCTGCCATGAAATTCTTTCATGTGGACTGTTATGTGTTACGAAGAGAGCGTTTTACACTGGTGTTGCCCCGTCTCTTAACACACACACACACACACACACACACACACACACACACCACACACACACACACACACACACCAGCCTAAGCCAGGTAACCATTCATCGACCAGCCCTGAGGGAAGGATGAACACCTGGGTTGGATGTGGACCGACTGCTGCCATGCCCAGGACACAAACCCATACGGATCCAATCCCGGGCTAGCCCGGCCTGACCCATGGCCAGTTACCTAACCGCCAAGTCACGGAGGCCCGAGTGCACGCGCGTGCGTCGGATCAGTAGACCATTCATATACGGGTTGGTAAATTCCTTCAGCCATTCGGAGAAACAAAACATCCACTCATCAACTATTACTGTAATTAAGTAGTTAGATATATAGACATAGATAAGTAGATACATAAACAGATAGATAGATGGACAGCCACAGAGACAAGCAGATAAGACATATAGACAAAAAGACAGACATAGATGAATAAGAGGGATATAGAAAAAGGTATGCAAAGACATTTTCATTATTAGATATTTAGATACTGATAAAAACAGATAGACAGAGATACATAAGTATATCTACAGACAATTGAACATATATACATACATACATACATACATACATACATACGTACATACATACATACATACATACATACATACATACATACATACTTCAATACAAAGTAACACAACAGAGACATGATCCACAGTAAATTTAGACCAGCAACACTAGCCAGGATACGACCGCCACCAAGACAACGGATCGCGACCAAAAGCTATAGTGTCCAGGTTCGAACCCCTCTTCCCAAGTGGGGCCGGCCCACCGTACTTTTCACAAGCAAACTTAAGTTTCCCACGCCACCAGCGTGTTACTTACCTAAAGTGACTCATAAAGTGTGTGATAACGCTGACTGTGTCCCCCCCAGTGGTGGGCCCCCACCAGCTGATGCATGGTAACTCCAGCCCCACTGGGAAAACAAAAGACCAAAGAGATAACAACAGAAGAAGGTAATACACCAAGATAACGAGAGAAGAAGGAGATACACTGAGATAACGAGAGAACAAAGTAACAAGGGAAGGTAACAAAAGGAGAAATTACAAAAGAGAGTAACACAAGATGGTTGTAACATGAGACAATGGTTACAACAGACGAAAGTAAGAATACACGAAGGTAACAACTCACAAAGATAACAAGAATTCGTACGATGGTAACAACTCACAAAGGTAATAAGAGACGAAGGTAACAACTCACAAAGGTAACAAGAGACGAAGGTAACAACTCACAAAGGTAACAAGAGACGAAGGTAACAACTCACAAAGGTAATAAGAGACGAAGGTAACAACTCACAAAGGTAACAAGAGACGAAGGTAACAACTCACAAAGGTAACAAGAGACGAAGGTAACAACTCACAAAGGTAATAAGAGACGAAGGTAACAACTCACAAAGATAACAAGAATTCGTACGAAGGTAACAACTCACAAAGGTAATAAGAGACGAAGGTAACAACTCACAAAGGTAATAAGAGACGAAGGTAACAACTCACAAAGGTAACAAGAGACGAAGGTAACAACTCACAAAGGTAATAAGAGACGAAGGTAACAACTCACAAAGGTAATAAGAGACGAAGGTAACAACTCACAAAGGTAACAAGAGACGAAGGTAACAACTCACAAAGGTAATAAGAGACGAAGGTAACAACTCACAAAGGTAACAAGAGACGAAGGTAACAACTCGCAAAGGTAATAAGAGACGAAGGTAACAACTCACAAAGGTAACAAGAGACGAAGGTAACAACTCACAAAGGTAATAAGAGACGAAGGTAACAACTCACAAAGGTAACAAGAGACGAAGGTAACAACTCACAAAGGTAATAAGAGACGAAGGTAACAACTCACAAAGGTAACAAGAGACGAAGGTAACAACTCACAAAGGTAACAAGAATTCGTACGAAGGTAACAACTCACAAAGGTAATAAGAGACGAAGGTAACAACTCACAAAGGTAATAAGAGACGAAGGTAACAACTCACAAAGGTAATAAGAGACGAAGGTAACAACTCACAAAGGTAATAGAGACGAAGGTAACAACTCACAAAGGTAACAAGAGACGAAGGTAACAACTCACAAAGGTAACAAGAATTCGTACGAAGGTAACAACTCACAAAGGTAATAAGAGACGAAGGTAACAACTCACAAAGGTAATAAGAGACGAAGGTAACAACTCACAAAGGTAATAGAGACGAAGGTAACAACTCACAAAGGTAATAAGAGACGAAGGTAACAACTCACAAAGGTAATAAGAGACGAAGGTAACAACTCACAAAGGTAACAAGAGACGAAGGTAACAACTCACAAAGGTAACAACTCACAAAGGTAATAAGAGACGAAGGTAAGAATATACAAAGATAAATGACGAAGGTAAGAAATGAATGAAGGTAACACGAGATAAAGGTAATAAGAGACGAAGGTAACACACGACCAAGTTAACAAGAGACGAAGATAACGATAGTTCACAGTTAACAAAGCCATTTATAACTTACCGGTGATGTTTACCTCCCTTCACAGGGTTCGAACCCCCGGCCTCGCCTTACCTGAAACAAGAGAGACACATCATGACATGTTACACAGGTCACAACAATGGCACTTAACACATCCATGCCCTTGATCGCACATTATCACTTCATGATCATAAGTCTACAAACTGGTGAGGTTCCATCATGCCCAGGGTCGTACCGTCGTATACAAGGGTCGTACCGTCGTGCTCGAGGGCCGTACCGTCGTGCACAAGGGTCGTACCGTCGTGCACAAGGGTCGTACCGTCGTGCACAAGGGTCGTACCGTCGTGCACAAGGGTCGTACCGTCGTGCACAAGGGTCGTACCGTCGTGTTCAAAGGTCGTCCCGTCGTAAATAAGGGTCGTCTCGTCGTGCTCGAGGGCCATACCGTCGTGTTAAAGGTCGTCCCGTCGTGTACAAGGGTCGTACCGTCGTGCACAACGGTCTTACCGTCAAGCTCAAGGGTCGTACCATCGTGTTCAAAGGTCGTCCCGTCGTGTACAAGGGTCGTATCGTCGTGCACAAGGGTCGTACCGTCGTGTACAAGAGTCGTACCGTCGTGCACAAGGGCCGTCCCGTGGTGTTCAAATGTCGTCCCGTGGTGTTCAAAGGTTGTACCGTCGTGCACAAGGGTCGTACCGTCGTGCACAAGGGTCGTACCGTCGTGCACAAGAGTCGTACCGTCGTGCACCACGTCAACAGAGCACCTGGTCAATGCCCCACCACCACCACCACAAGCACAACACAATGTCTAAATCATGACCACAAAATCCACCATCATATCAAAACATTACAGAATCAATATTTGTCTCAAAATAATTTGCATCTACGAATAAAACTGGTCATCTTGATGAGTACTAACACAGAATTAAAACAATTCATGTACCTATATAAACCATACACTTCTGTCGTGCTTACCAATACACAGGTGTATTCCTACACCTCATCTGAGGTGTAGATAATCGAGTCATGATAACCTACACACACACACACACACGTCACAAGACCGTCCGGGGCTGTTCATCAAACTGTGTCGTGCAGTGAGGGATGTCTTACCGTCACACACACACACACACACGTCCACCAGATACTCACTCATATATACCGCGAGAGAGAGAGAGAGAGAGAGAGAGAGAGAGAGAGAGAGAGAGAGAGAGAGAGAGAGAGTTGCCAGCAGCATCTTCATGTTGCCACGTGCAGTGCAGTACTGCGATGCCTCAAACTGAAGGTGTTCAGTCAGACGCAAGACTTACGTCAGGCAGGAGCGGGCGAGGCACGACGGTGTGTGTCATGTTATATGGCGACATGTGTCACCCAGTGGTCGGCTGTGCGTGTGTGCACGACGGTACACGGTCCTTGAACATGACGGTACACGGTCCTTGAACCAGACGGTACACGGTCCTTGAACCAGACGGTACACGGTCCTTGAACATGACAGTACACGGTCTTTGAACATGACGGTACATGGTCCTTGAACATGACGGTACATGGTCCTTGAACATGACGGTACACGGTCCTTGAACATGGCGGTACACGGTCCTTGAACATGACGGTACATGGTCCTTAAATATGACGGTACATGGTCCTTGAACATGACGGTACACGGTCCTTGAACATGACGGTACATGGTCCTTAAACATGACGGTACACGGTCCTTGAACATGACGGTACACGGTCCTTGAACATGACGGTACACGGTCCTTGAACATGACGGTACACGGTCTTTGAACATGACGGTACATGGTCCTTAAACATGACGGTACACGGTCCTTGAACATGACGGTACGCGGTCCGTGAACATGACGGTACACGGTCCTTGAACATGACGGTACACGGTCCTTGAACATGACGGTACACGGACCTTGAACATGACGGTACACGGACCTTGAACATGACGGTACACGGTCCTTGAACATGACGGTACACGGTCCTTGAACATGACGGTACACGGTCCTTGAACATGACGGTACACGGTCCGTGAACATGACGGTACACGGTCCTTGAACATGACGGTACACGGTCCTTGAACATGACGGTACACGGTCCGTGAACATGACGGTACACGGTCCTTGAACATGACGGTACACGGACCTTGAACATGACGGTACACGGACCTTGAACATGACGGTACACGGTCCTTGAACATGACGGTACACGGTCCTTGAACATGACGGTACACGGTCCTTGAACATGACGGTACACGGTCCTTGAACATGACGGTACACGGTCCGTGAACATGACGGTACACTGTCCTTCAGCACAACGGTACGACAGTGAACACGACGGTACGACCAGTGGGTATAAAGGCTTGGACCTACGATCTAACCATTACGGGTCAGGTCAAGGGATTCCAAGCCGTCATACACAGAGGTCGTACAGTTGTGGTGAGTGGTCATACCGTTGTGGTGAAGGGTCGTACCGTTGTGGTAAAGGGTCGTACCGTTGTGAAGGGTCGTACAGTTGTGGTGAGTGGTCGTAACGTTGTGGTGAGTGGTCGTAACGTTGTGGTGAGGGGTCGTACCTCTGTGGTGAGTGGTCGTACCTCTGTGGTGAGTGGTCGTACCTCTGTGGTGAGTGGTCGTACCTCTGTGGTGAGGGGTCGTAACGTTGTGGTGAGGGGTCGTAACGTTGTGGTGAGGGGTCGTAACGTTGTGGTGAGGGGTCGTATCGTTGTGGAGAGTGGTCGTACCGTTGGTGAGTGGTCGTACCTCTGTGGTGAGTGGTCGTACCGTGATGGTGAGGGGTCGTGGTGTAGGGAGTCCCCGGGGTGGGTTGTGATAACCTGGCTGCCAGTGTGTACCGTGACCACACGCTGGGGATGGTGTCCACAACCTGGCATGATGAAGTATTGATGGGTCAACACCTTCCCTCCACGTTCACTAGGGAAACAACACCTTCCCTCCACGTTCACCAGGGAAACAACACCTTCCCTCCACGTTCACCAGGGAAACAACACCTTCCCTCCACGTTCACCAGGGAAACAACACCTTCCCTCCACGTTCACCAGGGAAACAACACCTTCCCTCCACGTTCACCAGGGAAACAACACCTTCCCTCCACGTTCACCAGGGAAACAACACCTTCCCTCCACGTTCACCAGGGAAACAACACCTTCCCTCCACGTTCACCAGGGAAACAACACCTTCCCTCCACGTTCACCAGGGAAACAACACCTTCCCTCCACGTTCACCAGGGAAACAACACCTTCCCTCCACGTTCACCAGGGAAACAACACCTTCCCTCCACGTTCACCAGGGAAACACATGGAATGGAACGACGTGTGTACGGAGGGGACAAAGGGAATGCAGTAGCAGATGTGTAGGAAGGAAACACTGGAATGTATCAACGGGAGTAAAGGAAAGAAACATTGGAATGTAACAAAAGCTGTGTAGGAAGGGAACAATGGAATGTATCAACGGGAGTAAAGGACAGAAACATTGGAATGTAACAAAAGCTGTGTAGGAAGGGAACAATGGAATGTATCAACGGGAGTAAAGGAAAGAAACATTGGAATGTAACAAAAGCTGTGTAGGAAGGGAACAATGGAATGTAACAATAGCTGTGTAGCATGGAAACATTGGAATGCAACTAACAGATATGCAAGAACGACACAAGAGCATCTAGTAAGGAACCAATGGAACGCAACGCCAATTAGATCGACACCTTTAAGCAGCAATATACATATACATTTCACGTACACTCGTATATACAACAGGCCAACTTAATACAGTGGTAAATATATACGTATACATAATACAAAAAGCCATTACTGCAAACTCGAATGCTCCAGAGGCCTGGAAAATTCTAATTTCGCTTCTCGGAACCCGCAAGACAACATCATTTCAAGAATTCGTTGTGGAGAATTTGAAAAATACTGCAACCATCACCGATGCTTCACTAGGTCCGTGTTACAGAGGCGCGCGTGATAATACAAGATGGCTGGCGCTCTGATTCCATCGCCTCAGCACAATGCGCTGAGCACAGCATCTGTGATGACCAAATGTTATATATTACGCTCCAGTTCAACTGTAACTTGGGATGGTCAAATGACAGGCCTATTAGCATATCATTATCGCATTATATACTCTGTTAAGGAATCAGGACCACAGAAAATGTCTATAGAACAAATATATGGTTTTTGTTTACATTCGTATAAACAAATACATAAATGTGGTTTTGATAAAATCTTAAACTTGCATTTGAGTTAAGAACTGGTGAAGAAAGCGGGGATAACAGACGAACACACGGACATATTCTTTTCACATCAGTGTTATGCTGGTAACACATGTGTTGTTAAGTTGGTAACACACGTGTTATATTGTCAGCACAGGTGTTAAGGTGGTAAGACATGTGTTATGTTGGTAGTACGGTGTTACGTTTGTAACATACGAGCTGTTCAGCTGGTAGCACATATGTTATCAGCATAGGTGTTCTACTAGCAACACAAGTGTTAAGGTGGTAGCACATGTGTTATGTTGGCAGCACAGGTGTTACAGTGGTAACACGAGTGTTACGTAACCCATCAGCCAGAGGTCTACTACCACCTAGACGTGAGCTTCTTCAAACCTCTTCCTCCAACCTCCAGAGCCAGGGTTCGTAACCTCGTTACGTCTGAGGACCACAATACGAGGCACCACCTGCGTCTGTGCACTACGAACTGTGAACAATTTACTCCCGACCAACACAAAACATCTACTATACCTCGTTTTCTTCCTCCTTGACCGACCTCCATCTTCAACACATTTCTAAGCCTTTCCCAGTTCCTTAATTCTAACGTCAGTTCCTCATTTATCAGCTGGTTTATTTCTGCAATCATTTACCTGACTCTTGTGAGTGTACAACCCACTAGTACACCCGAGGTCGCCCTCACCAGCGCGGTTCTGACACCTCATCTTCGACCTTTCCTCCCCGCCTGAGCATACAACATTGCCACAACACCCAGCCTTACACTTCCTCACTTGGACACCAGGTAGGTTCTGGCGTGAGTGGGCAGCTTCAACCTCATCACTTTGTCTCCAGTGGATCATTCGTACGGGCCGAGGTGTGTCGTTTTCTATTGGGTTAGCTGGGATTCGTTGCTTCGTTTTCTTTGGGCGTTCTGGAAAGCCGCACTTCGTGAACCAAGATTGCGCTTCGTGTTTCTTTACTTTCTTCCTTCCGTCCTTAACTACTACAACGTCTTCCAACTGTTAACAGCCACAGGTTTTCTTCTTCAATTTCGCATGTCACTGGTTCAGGGGAGGGGCTGGGATCTTACCTATTTCTTGGACGAACTGAAATTTCTCGTCCATCATCATTGCCAGTGTGAAGCTGCCTGGCCCCATGTCTGGGTCTGGTTTGCTTCCTTGTTAGCTACGTTCATCGTGGCTGTCACTTCACTGACAGGCATATATATATATATATATATATATATATATACCTTCCTCAATACCTCACAGATAATAAACCAGAAGTTGAAACTCACAAAAGTCTTCACTGTTTCTCACAACATATCAGCACCCAAGACTTACAAGCTTTGAAAGCAAGATGACACACACGCCTGTTGTTCACGTCGTCAAAATTCTCGCAGGAGTTGCCTTTTCCAAGTTATTTTCGAAAGGAATTTTTAGATACGAAAAATCACATGACATGTTGTACCCTCGTAACGTAATCCCCAAGATGGAACCATTTTGTAATGGAATACACAACGCTTCTTGAAATAATAATAATAATAATAATAATAATAATAATAATGATAATAATAATAATAATAATAATAATAATAATAATACAAAAAAAAGGCCTGGGACGGGCTGTTTAAGGCCAAGTATCCCAATGCCATTTCAAAAGGCCTGCTGAATCTCAAGCAATACAGACGTTTAACAAAGAATAAAAGGCTTTCCTGCACCATCTTCCTTGGGGACGTCATCAACTACAACTACCGCCTCCGCTGCACTGATCATACCTGCTCGGTATAGCAGGTTTCGCTCGCTGCCGTATCCGCTGCACTGATCATACCTGCTGAGTATAGCAGGTTTCGCTCGCTGCCGTATCCGCTGCATCCGCGACGCTGCGGAGTACGGTAGCGCCTGACCCGTCCATGTACTGTGGGGTCGGAACACCAGGAGAAGCCACTATGTATGTACACTGTGACATGGCTGAGTGTTCTATAGTGGGTACGTTACTCTTCCAGGTGTGTCATGCTGCTATACTGTCACGCTGCTATCCTGCTATACTGTCACGCTGCTATCCTGCTATACTTTCAAGCTGCTACACTGCTATACCGTTACGCTAGCGTAGTTATACAACTATACTGGTAAGCTTCTATGCTCTGATGCTGTTAGGGTAATGTGCTGCTATACTCTCTCTCTCTCTCTTCTAAGGGTATTACTTCGGCCACTCCACTCGTGAGCTGCGTGCTTCCTACATCCCTGCTGTAACCCGGGCCTACGAGGCTCGCGTGTGTGGATGCTGCTTCCCCCACGGCTCATGTGAGGAGACCCGCCACACGAAGAGTGACCGTTATGTCCCCCTCTGCCTTTCTTGTGTAAACAGCAAAACTTTTTCGTCCTTCCTTCTTCACGCGACCTTCCCGTATCATCCAGGCTGGAAAACACCAGACCACGCCCAACTGGTCCTTCGTGTTCTCTTGTTAGGTGAAAACTGTTCTCTCTCGCTCGAGAACGGCCAAGAACGTGACGAGGACGGCCAAGAACGTGACGAGGACGTCCAAGAACGTGACGAGGACGGCCAAGAACGTGACGAGGACGGCCAAGAACGTGAAGAGAACGGCCAAGAACGTGACGAGGACGGCCAGGAACGTGACGAGGACAGCCAGGAACGTGACGAGGACAGCCAGGAACGTGACAAGGATGGCCAGGAACGTGACGAGAACGGCCAAGAACGTGACGAGAACAAGAACGTGACGAGAACGGCCAAGAACGTGACGAGGACGACCAAAAACGTGACGAGGACAGCCAGGAACATGACGAGGACAGCCAGGAACGTGACAAGGATGGCCAGGAACGTGACGAGAACGGCCAAGAACGTGACGAGAACAAGAACGTGACGAGGACGGCCAAGAACGTGACGAGGACGGCCAGGAACGTGACAAGGACGGCCAGGAACGTGACGAGAACGGCCAGGAACGTGACGAGGACAGCCAAGAACGTGACGAGAACAGCCAAGAACGTGACGAGGACAGCCAGGAACGTGACGAGAACGGCCAAGAACGTGACGAGAACAAGAACGTGACTAGGACGGCCAGGAACGTGACAAGGACGGCCAGGAACGTGACGAGAACAGCCAAGAACGTGACGAGAACAGCCAAGAACGTGACGAGAACAGCCAAGAACGTGACGAGGACAGCCAGGAACGTGACGAGAACGGCCAAGAACGTGACGAGAACAAGAACGTGACTAGGACGGCCAGGAACGTGACAAGGACGGCCAGGAACGTGACGAGGAAATCCAGGAACGTGGCGAGAACAGCCAAGAACGTGACGAGGACGGCCAGGAACGTGACGAGGACGGCCAGGAACGTGACGAGGACGGCCAAGAACGTGACGAGGACGGCCAGGAACGTGACGAGGACGGCCAAGAACGTGACGAGAACGGCCAAGAACGTGACGAGGACGGCCAGGAACGTGACGAGGAAATCCAGGAACGTGGCGAGAACAGCCAAGAACGTGACGAGGACGGCCAAGAACGTGACGAGGACGGCCAGGAACGTGACGAGGACGGCCAAGAACGTGACGAGGACAGCCAGGAACGTGACGAGAACGGCCAAGAACGTGACGAGAACAAGAACGTGACGAGAACGGCCAAGAACGTGACGAGAACAAGAACGTGACGAGGACGGCCAAGAACGTGACGAGGACGGCCAAGAACGTGACGAGGACGGCCAGGAACGTGACGAGGACGGCCAAGAACGTGACGAGGACAGCCAAGAACGTGACGAGAACGGCCAAGAACGTGACGAGGACGGCCAAGAACGTGACGAGGACGGCCAAGAACGTGACGAGGACGGCCAAGAACGTGACGAGAACGGCCAAGAACGTGACGAGGACGGCCAAGAACGTGACGAGGACGGCCAAGAACGTGACGAGGACGGCCAAGAACGTGACGAGGACGGCCAAGAACGTGACGAGGACGGCCAAGAACGTGACGAGAACGGCCAAGAACGTGACGAGAACGGCCAAGAACGTGACGAGGACGGCCAAGAACGTGACGAGGACGGCCAAGAACGTGACGAGGACGGCCAAGAACGTGACGAGAACGGCCAAGAACGTGACGAGGACGGCCAAGAACGTGACGAGGACGGCCAAGAACGTGACGAGAACGGCCAAGAACGTGACGAGAACGGCCAAGACCGTGACGAGGACGGCCAAGAACGTGACGAGGACGGCCAAGAACGTGACGAGGACGGCCAAGAACGTGACGAGAACGGCCAAGAACGTGACGAGGACGGCCAAGAACGTGACATTATGGTCATCATAAACTGAGGATCAGGTTTACATCATGAGGGGCAAGCAACGTTTCCTTAATGTCTGTCTTAATACTTATTTTCCCACGTTCAAATCTTTATTTCCACCGTCTAATCTTTATTTTCCCCCGTTTCAATAATCATTTTCACCGTCTAATCTTTATTTTCCCCCGTTTCAATAATCATTTTCACCGTCTAATCTTTATTTTCCCCCGTTTCAATAATCATTTTCACCGTCTAATCTTTATTTTCCCCCGTTTCAATAATCATTTTCACCGTCTAATCTTTATTTTCCCCCGTTTCAATAATCATTTTCACCGTCTAATCTTTATTTTCCCCCGTTTCAATAATCATTTTCACCGTCTAATCTTTATTTTCCCCCGTTTCAATAATCATTTTCACCGTCTAATCTTTATTTTCCCCCGTTTCAATAATCATTTTCACCGTCTAATCTTTATTTTCCCCCGTTTCAATAATCATTTTCACCGTCTAATCTTTATTTTCCCCCGTTTCAATAATCATTTTCACCGTCTAATCTTTATTTTCCCCCGTTTCAATAATCATTTTCACCGTCTAATCTTTATTTTCCCCCGTTTCAATAATCATTTTCACCGTCTAATCTTTATTTTCCCCCGTTTCAATAATCATTTTCACCGTCTAATCTTTATTTTCCCCCGTTTCAATAATCATTTTCACCGTCTAATCTTTCCATTCCACGTTAAATCTTTATACACTCTATTCAATCTTTATTTCCCCATTCATCCTATATTTTCTCTGTTCAATCTTAATTTTTCCTTTATTCTTATCTTCTCTGTTCAATCTTTCTTTTCCTCATTCTTTATTTTCTCCATTCAGTCTTTATCATCCCTATTTCATCTTTATCTTCCTTCACTTAATCTTTACCTTTCCTCCCCTATTCCATCTATTTCCTTCCTCCCATTCCATCTATTTCCTTCCTCCCATTCCATCTATTTCCTTCCTCCCATTCCATCTATTTCCTTCATCCCATTCCATCTATTTCCTTCCTCCCATTCCATCTATTTCCTTCCTCCCATTCCATCTATTTCCTTCCTCCCATTCCACCTATTTCCTTCATCCCATTCCATCTATTTTCTTCCTCCCATTCCACCTATTTTCTTCCTCCCATTCCATCTATTTCCTTCCTCCCATTCCATCTATTCCCTTCCTCCCATTCCATCTATTTCCTTCCTCCCATTCCATCTATTTTCTTCCTCCCATTCCACCAACTTCCAGTGAGAGACCCTGGCCTGGGCACAGCTCTGCTCTGGGGGCCGTGCAAGCCTGGTATACACGTGTGGCACCGGTGAGCCAGGCTGCCTCTTATCATCACATTATCATATCAAACACGACGAGGGACTTTCTCCACTCTCTGCCACCGCTTCATCCCACGCTAACCAGCTCCCTCCCACACACGTGGTGGTGGTTCGAACCCCGCCGTCTGGGAGGGCAATACGTACGACCTCCAGGAAAGTGCGCGATTACTGCACTATATTCCTGTGTGTGTGTGTGTGTGTGTGTGTGTGTGTGTGTGTGTGTGTGTGAGATATGATTATTACACGAAAATGCACTTGGGAACTTATTGTGTTTCATTTTCCCCGTGAACTCATAATATATATATATATATATATATATATATATATATATATATATATATATATATATATATATATATATATATATATATATGTGCACTGAAAGTTTGATGGCAGTGAGAAGGACAAATGATAATAAACAAATATGGCCATACAGAGTAGAATTAAGGTAATCTAATAAATAAATGAATAGGATTTTCAAAATACCAGAATTAAATGGGTAGCATTTAATGCCCTTTTTAATGCGTGCCAGTAATGGTGCATTACGAATACTGATGAAACAATCCGCCAGATATGACAAACTCATTTTAAAACGTATTTTTTTGTTATTAAAGTTGCGAGCTATGAGCTGTGTGTGTGTGTGTGTTGCTTACTGGCCATCATTCTCAATGATGGTCTCGCGTCATTTCTTTCGTCACTGCTTTCACTATGTACCTCGCTTCCTTCCTATAATTTCTAAAGAGAACAGTAGCCTCGATAATAATAATAATAATAATAATAATAATAATAATAGTAATAATAATAAAAATAATACCAATAATAATAACAACACCTATTCCTAACTGCTTCTCCCGCCTTGGCCAGGTAACATCATGAACCAATAAAAAATAGCCTCATTTGCACACATCAATGCCTAGTTAATATGTATAATGAAACGAAACCAGAGTCTAACCTCCACATGATTTCCCTTGACCGCTTCATATGTCTTGGTTCAGCCAATTCTCAGCATGTCATCCCCATTTCCTGTGTACCACACTGATCCATTTCTTTTCATCCCTTGCACGCCTCTCACCCTCCTGAATGATTTTAACAATGATAGTGCAACACCTCCTTCATTCCATCCCCTTCCTGGTCTCCCCCTCGCCAACTCCACCTCTGACACGTAGATCTTGTGTGTCAGTCTATCTTCGCTCATCCTCTGTTCAAGTCCGAACCACGCCAGCGCACCCACTGGTCAGCCCCTCTCCATCAAACTGTACTTTACCACTCCAACTCTTTCTTACTCTCTGCCACTCTCTCCGCCTCCTCGCACCAGATATCGTCCTCAGGCAGTACATGTCCAACACTCCCACCTTCCTCCTCTCGTTCTTCACTCAGGAGCCCCAAGAATCACCATACAATACCCTCGAGATGAGTTATCACTCAAACACGCCCATCTTTCGTCCTCACGAACAATCTCTCCGTCCACACACTCCTCAATGCACCCAAGACCTTAGCCTCCACTCGGTTCCATCCACTGACGTGTCCAAGCACTCCACTTCCTCCTGGTCCTGGACTGAATATCTAGAAAATAAACCCGTGCACAACGTAATCTCTGGAACATATTTTGGAAGACTGCCACACTGGGAGGCAAGTCCATCGTCCAGGTCCAGTGCTGGAACAAAACAGACGGTACTTCATACATTGCCTCGTTTTCTCTTTTGGTGAAAATGATATTTTTTCCTTTTCCAGACTCTCCGCTCACAATCCCTTTAAATTCGGCGAATGTTTGACGATTCTTACTGCATACAATGAGCCGATCAATCCATATACAAAGTTGCACCAAGACGTACATTAAGAAGAACTTAACGCAGTATGGTTATCATGCACCGCTGTGCTGTTCTTCGCTTCAGTCACTGTGTACACTCAAAAAGTTGTTATAACCTTGAGACACCATGAGGTTCAGTCCCAGGGTTCACACGCCGAGCATGGGATTCGAACGAGGTGGACGTATCCTGTTGACCATACGATACCTGGCCACCCTTGCATGAAGCACGGTTCATGTGATGTTTGAAGCCCAGGAAGGTTCAGTGAGAGACGGTTCACGCCAGCTGAGCTCGCTTACCAAGGTTGTACAGACGAAATGAAAGTGTGTTCTGCTGTGTGCTACAAGAACATGGCAGAACATTAAGACGTTCATGTTCTTCCCACATGACAACGACGCAACTTCATCGGCCTAATGAAGCGTGTCGAAGCTCTGGATCCGAAGCGAATCGAGCCGGTGTCTCGTGTCTCGGAGACTTAAATATAAACGTATGCATTAAATCCCATTAATATTTCAGCCATTAATATTCAGTGTGTGTGTGTGATACGCTGGGCGCCCGATACTGATCTGGAACGCTCATGTCAGATTTCTATAATTTGTACAAACTTTCATTAAACTTATCATTATGGTTCGATTTTCACGGGCGTCTGGTACGATCTACTTACGAACTCACATAAGAGAAGTTCATATTACATGTACAAGTTTCCTGTTGAAAGAAAGATTGGAGGTCACAAGTTCATAATCTATATTCCTCTATGCAACAGAGTTCACAATCTAGGTCCCTCCATGTGGCAGGGTTCACAATCTAGACCCCTCTCCATGTGGCAGGGTTCACAATCTAGACCCCCCTCCATGTGGCAGGGTTCACAATCTAGACCCCCTCCATGTGGCAGGGTTCACAATCTAGACCCCCTCCATGTGGCAGAGTTCACAATCTAGACCCCTCCATGTGGCAGGGTTCACAATCTAGACCCCTCTCCATGTGGCAGGGTTCACAATCTAGACCCCTCTCCATGTGGCAGGGTTCACAATCTAGACCCCCTCCATGTGGCAGGGTTCACAATCTAGACCCCTCCATGTGGCAGGGTTCACAATCTAGACCCCTCTCCATGTGGCAGGGTTCACAATCTAGACCCCTCTCCATGTGGCAGGGTTCACAATCTAGACCCCCTCCATGTGGCAGAGTTCACAATCTAGACCCCCTCCATGTGGCAGGGTTCACAATCAAGACCCCTCTATGTGGCAGAGTTCACAATCTAGACCCCTCTATGTGGCACAGTTCAAAATTTAGACCCCTCTATGTGGCACAGCTCACAGTCTAGACCCCTCTACGTGCCACAGTTCACAATCTAGACCCATTTATGTGCCACAGTTCACAATCAAGATCACTCCTTGTGGCACAGTTCACAATCAAGATCACTCCTTGTGGCACAGTTCACAATCTAGACCCCTCTATGTGCCACAGTTCACAATCTAGACCCCTCTATGTGCCACAGTTCACAATCTAGACCCCTCTATGTGCCACAGTTCACAATCTAGACCCCTCTATGTGCCACAGTTCACAATCTAGACCCCACTATGTGCCACAGTTCACAATCTAGACCCCTCTATGTGCCACAGTTCACAATCTAGACCCCACTATGTGCCACAGTTCACAATCTAGACCCCTCTATGTGCCACAGTTCACAATCTAGACCCCACTATGTGCCACAGTTCACAATCTAGACCCCTCTATGTACCACAGTTCACAATCTAGACCCCTCTATGTACCACAGTTCACAATCTAGACCCCTCTATGTGCAACAGTTCACAATCTAGACCCCTCTATGTACCACAGTTCACAATCTAGACCCCACTATGTGCCACGTTCACAATCTAGACCCCCTCTTTCTGCCACAGTTCACAATCTAGACCCCTCTATGTGGCACAGTTCACAATCTAGACCCCTCTATGTGCCACAGTTCACAATCTAGACCCCACTATGTGCCACAGTTCACAATCTAGACCCCACTATGTGCCACGTTCACAATCTAGACCCCCTCTTTGTGCCACAGTTCACAATCTAGACCCCTCTATGTGGCACAGTTCACAATCTAGACCCCTCTATGTGCCACAGTTCACAATCTAGACCCCACTATGTGCCACAGTTCACAATCTAGACCCCACTATGTGCCACAGTTCACAATCTAGACCCCACTATGTGCCACAGTTCACAATCTAGACCACTCTATGTGCCACAGTTCACAATCTAGACCCCACTATGTGCCACAGTTCACAATCTAGACCCCTCTATGTGCCACAGTTCACAATCTAGACCCCTCTATGTGCCACAGTTCACAATCTAGACCCCACTATGTGCCACAGTTCACAATCTAGACCCCTCTATGTGCCACAGTTCACAATCAAGATCACTCCTTGTGGCACAGTTCACAATCAAGATCACTCCTTGTGGCACAGTTCACAATCTAGACCCCTTTATGTGCCACAGTTCACAATCTAGACCCCTCTATGTGCCACAGTTCACAATCTAGACCCCTCTATGTGCCACAGTTCACAATCTAGACCCCTCTATGTGCCACAGTTCACAATCTAGACCCCACTATGTGCCACAGTTCACAATCTAGACCCCTCTATGTGCCACAGTTCACAATCTAGACCACTCTATGTGACACAATTCACAATCTAGACCACTCTATGTGTCACAGTTCACAATCTAGACCCCTCTATGTGCCACAGTTCACAATCTAGACCCCTCTATGTGCCACAGTTCACAATCTAGACCCCTCTATGTGGCACAGTTCACAATCTAGACCCCACTATGTGCCACAGTTCACAATCTAGACCCCACTATGTGCCACAGTTCACAATCTAGACCACTCTATGTGACACAATTCACAATCTAGACCCCACTATGTGCCACAGTTCACAATCTAGACCACTCTATGTGCCACAGTTCACAATCTAGACCCCTCTATGTGGCACAGTTCACAATCTAGACCCCACTATGTGCCACAGTTCACAATCTAGACCCCACTATGTACCACAGTTCACAATCTAGACCCCTCTATGTGCCACATCTCACAATCTAGACCCCTCTATGTGCCATAGTTCACAATCTTTACCCCTCTATGTGCCACAGTTCACAATCTAGACTACTCTATGTGCCACAGTTCACAATCTAGACCCCTCTATGTACCACAGTTTACAATCTAGACCTCTATGTGTCATGTTCACAATCTAGACCCCTATATGTGCCACAGTTCACAATCTAGACCCCTCTATGTGCCACAGTTCACAATCTAGACCCCTCTATGTGTCACAGTTCACAATCTAGACCCCACTATGTGCCACAGTTCACAATCTAGACCCCTCTATGTGCCACAGTTCACAATCTAGACCCCTCTATGTGCCACAGTTCACAATCTAGACCACTCTATGTGCCACAGTTCACAATCTAGACCACTCTATGTGGCACAGTTCACAATCTAGACCCCTCTATGTGCCACAGTTCACAATCTAGACCCCACTATGTGCCACAGTTCACAATCTAGACCCCTCTATGTGCCACAGTTCACAATCTAGACCACTCTATGTGGCACAGTTCACAATCTAGACCCCTCTATGTGCCACAGTTCACAATCTAGACCCCACTATGTGCCACAGTTCACAATCTAGACCCCTCTATGTGTCACAGTTCACAATCTAGACCACTCTATGTGACACAATTCACAATCTAGACCACTCTATGTGCCACAGTTCACAATCTAGACCCCTCTATGTGGCACAGTTCACAATCTAGACCCCACTATGTGCCACAGTTCACAATCTAGACCCCACTATGTGCAACAGTCATCATGGTGCACGTACGTACCACTAAACACCGAGGTTTATAGAGTTCTTGCTACAGGTGGAAAGACGCTTTACGAGGGATGTAAACTGTACGCGCTGACTGTAAGAACGAGAGAGAGAGAGAGAGAGAGAGAGAGAGAGAGAGAGAGAGAGAGAGAGAGAGAGAGAGAGAGAGAGAGAGAGAGAGAGAGAATTTTCGTGACCAAAGTCAAACGACTCCCCTCTCCCTTTGAGCGAATGAACGGTACGACCCTTGAACGCGGCGGAACGACGCGAGCGTGACGGTACGACATTTGAACGCGGCGGAACGACGCGAGCGTGACGGTACGACCCTTGAATGCGGCGGAACGACGCGAGCGTGACGGTACGACCCTTGAACGCGGCGGAACGACGCGAGCGTGACGGTACGACCCTTGAACGCGACGGAACGACGCGAGCGTGACGGTACGACCCTTGAACGCGGTGGAACGACGCGAGCGTGACGGTACGACCCTTGAACGTGGCGGAACGACGCGAGCGTGACGGTACGACCCTTGAACGCGGCGGAAGGACGCGAGCGTGACGGTACGACCCTTGAACGCGGCGGAAGAACGCGAGCGTGACGGTACGACCCTTGAACGCGGCGGAAGAACGCGAGCGTGACGGTACGACCCTTGAACACGGCGGAACGACGCGAGCGTGACGGTACGACCCTTGAACGCGGCGGAAGAACGCGAGCGTCCCTTACATCCCTAAGAGCACGACAGCATGACCCTTCGGTGACCATGACGGCGTGACCTCCTGCCCCAGTGAGGCTCACGGCCGAGGGCGGGTCATCATCGGCCAAGGGCGGTGACCTGAGAACACGAGACTGCACAGGACAGTGGAACACGTAGGCGAACGAAGGAGACGCACTTACTAGCACCACACAACGCGCGGAAGCCGTCGGTCGCCCGCTCCACTGGAAGAAGTCTTCAGAAATTCACTCTGGCTTGGTGAGAGGGTTCAGGTGCTGACGTGTGAGGAGTTTGTCGTCGACCTCTACCTACCAGTGGTGGAGCAGTGTCCTCTCCTACCAGCGGTGGAGCAGTGTCCTCTCCTACCAGCGGTGGAGCAGTGTCCTCCCCTACCAGCGGTGGAGCAGTGTCCTCTCCCGCCAGCGGTGGAGCAGTGTCCTCTCCCACCAGCGGTGGAGCAGTGTCCTCTCCTACCAGTGGTGGAGCAGTGTCCTCTCCTGCCAGCGGTGGAGCAGTGTCCTCTCCTACCAGTGGTGGAGCAGTGTCCTCTCCTACCAGTGGTGGAGCAGTGTCCTCTCCTACCAGCGGTGGAGCAGTGTCCTCTCCTACCAGCGGTGGAGCAGTGTCCTCTCCTACCAGCGGTGGAGCAGTGTCCTCTCCTACCAGTGGTGGAGCAGTGTCCTCTCCTACCAGTGGTGGAGCAGTGTCCTCTCCTACCAGCGGTGGAGCAGTGTCCTCTCCTGCCAGTGGTGGAGCAGTGTCCTCTCCTACCAGTGGTGGAGCAGTGTCCTCTCCTGCCAGGGGTGGAGTAGTGTCCTCTCCTACCAGCGGTGGAGCAGTGTCCTCTCCTACCAGCGGTGGAGCAGTGTCCTCTCCTGCCAGCGGTGGAGCAGTGTCCTCTCCTGCCAGCGGTGGAACAGTGTCCTCTCCTGCCAGCGGTGGAGCAGTGTCCTCTCCTGCCAGGTGTGGAGCAGTGTCCTCTCCTGTAGACGTACGAGGACAGTTCCTACGACGACACTCATGAACTGAGAGGAGAGGACATTCCCTTCAGTGTCACACTCGAGGAAATGAGTCAGAGCGTCACTGTGTCTTGGTCAAGGTCGGGTGATGATGTCTCAAGATGAAGTGTCGACCCCTGGCTATGTAGGGAGGTCAACTGTGTGTAGGTAGACAGGGAGAGATCCAACGACCTCCACGACGACCAAGCTACGTCACAACGACCTCCATGACCAAGCTACGTCACCACGACCTCCATGACCAAGCTACGTCACAACGACCTCCATGACCAAGCTACGTCACAACGACCTCCACGACCAAGCTACGTCACAACGACCTCCATGACCAAGCTACGTCACCACGACCTCCACGACCAAGCTACGTCACAACGACCTCCACGACCAAGCTACGTCACAACGACCTCCACGACCAAGCTACGTCACAACGACCTCCATGACCAAGCTACGTCACAACGACCTCCATGACCAATGTACGTCACCACGACCTCCATGACCAAGCTACGTCACAACGACCTCCATGACCAAGCTACGTCACAACGACCTCCACGACCAAGCTACGTCACAACGACCTCCACGACCAAGCTACGTCACAACGACCTCCACGACCAAGCTACGCCACACATATTACCTTCAGGAAGAACGCAATGGGTGGAGTGCGACCCATGTGTCTCCATGAGTCACTTACACTCCAACGCCAAGTAACTCATAGTGTTCAGATTTACCTCGCCTGAGCGCTCTCCACAACATGAACCTGTTGTGTTGGTCTCGACAACATGAACCTGTTGTGTTGGTCTCGACAACATGAACCTGTTGTGTTGGTCTCGACAACATGAACCTGTTGTGTTGGTCTCGACAACATGAGCCTGTTGTGTTAGTCTTGACAACATGAACCTGTTGTGTTAGTCTTGACAACATGAACCTGTTGTGTTGGTCGAGACAACATGAACCTGTTGTGTTGGTCTAGACAACATGAACCTGTTGTGTTGGTCTCGACAACTGCCTGATCTACTTTCCAATGTAGTGAAACCTTGCGTGGACGGACGCCGGCAAGAGGCCAACACTGGACGAGATGTGAGGAGCGCTAGGCAGGTCCCCCCTGTTGTACCCCATCCTCCACCATGACTTGTTGAACTGATGCTGTGACACGTCTTCATGAAGGAGGTAATTCAGTGATGACCTCCCTAGAAGCTCCTCATTCCACTCCAGCAGTGAGTGGATATCAAGATATAAACCTACACACGTATCCTATGAGCTCTGAGCATAGTCCATCAGTGACGTGAAAATTTAAGATTACATTTTCAGGTTCCGTCCTGGAGGCGGGTGATGGGACCGGGGCTGAGGATGTGGGCTCAACAGCCTCTCGATCATGCAACCACATCACTTGTGTCGTCGTAACACCAGCCTTGTTTACAGCCCTGTCCCACCCCCTACTGTCTCACTAGACCCCCAGTCCCCTCCAGGTTCTCCAGTCCACCAAGCTTCCAGCCCTGTCCCACCCTCTACTGTCACACTGGACACCAGTCCCCTCCAAGTTGTCCAGTCCACCAAGCTTCCAGCCCTGTCCCACACCCTACTGTCTCACTAGACCCCAGTCCCCTCCAGGTTGTCCAGTCCACCAAGCTTCCAGCCCTGTCCCACACCCTACTGTCACACTAGACACCAGTCCCCTCCAAGTTGTCCAGTCCACCAAACTTCCAGCCCTGTCCCACACCCTACTGTCTCACTAGACCCCAGTCCTCTCCAGGTTGTCCAGCTAGAGACTAAGCTTCTCCATGTCACTCTGGGAGACACGCTAAGCTGGAGGGAACACGTCAGCGCCTTCATCCAATCCTCCAGCCATCACCTCTACATTCCCCGTCACCTGGGCCTCTCTGCACCTGAACTCGAGAACATCTACACAACCTTCGTCCTTGCCAAGCTCATCACCAATCCCTCTTCACCCACCCACCCGCCTGCTCTCCCTCCCTCCCGACCCACCACACGGCCGGAGCGACTAGAACAAGTCCAGAACAGAGCATGCAAGATCATCCTTGCCGCCTCTGACGCCACCTAGCAAGACGCGCTCACCAACACACTGGTCCTCCCCAGACCTCTCTCTCCAGCCATCACCCACACCTCATCCTACGGTCTAGGAAGGAGCCACGCCCGCCATTCTCCCACACACATCGTGAATGAACCATAACAATGACCCACAAAATACCGTAATTGACTCACACCGGCCTTGAACATACTCACATGGGTCCGGTGAGTCAAGACATGAGTACCTTACTCACCCCCATCTAACCCAAGCATAGGAAAAAAACAAAATTAACCAGTACACTGACCTCCTCCAACGCCACTACCTCCATACCGCGTATAGGAAAGATCATATTAGCCTTACACCATTACGTCACTCCATCTTAACTTTAATCGTCAGTAATTCCATAAAATATAATTTCGAATTATATTTCCCTCCAAAAAATAATTAAGACTAATAATCGCCCAAGATATCATGTAAATGAATTCAAATTCCACTTTTCCGACCACTCCACATTAAGTAAGAATATGTACATGTGTATATATATATGTATATATATATATATATATATATATATATATATATATATATATATATATATATATATATATATGTCTGTTTATATATATATATATATATATATATATATATATATATATATATATATATATATATATATATATATATATATATATATATAAATATATATATATTTGGGTGTATGTTGATATGTATATGTATGTATGCGTGTATGGGGGTTTATATATACATATATATATATATATATATATATGAACAAAGCGCACCTTCACAGAACATACAAACCTCCAACAGCGAAGATCGAACCCGGGACCCCTGGCAACATGCGGGAGCGCTACCGCTAGGCTATGATCGCCCCTGTTGCACAGGGTCCCGAGTTCGATTCTGGCTGTTGGAGATTGGTATGATATATATATATATATATATGAGTGGATGGGCCATACTTTGGCTGTTTCCTGGCGCTACCTCATTGATGTGCGGGAAACGGCGATAAAGTACAATAAATAAATAAGATGTATCTATTCCACAGATACTCGTTAACTACCGATCATTTCAGCCATCAAAATGCAGATCACTGCCTGTCCCACCAATCATTCAGAGCCCAATCCATCGCGGATGACGTGTGATTCTAATCATCCAATCATTTCTAACCGAATCCGCCCACAAACAGCACAACTAATCATCCAATCATTTACAGTTCAATGAATCCAAAATGACACATAGCTAATCGTCCAATCAACGGAGTCGTATCCATACAGAAATGAGGCAAATGACTGATTATGCAATCACTGACGGTCGAACCCGGGCACACATGACAAGAACGGATACAGCAGCATACATTACTGTATATGTATGTAAAGGTTGTATCTAATCCAATAGATCGTTTTTTATTATTATTATTATTATTATTATTATTATTATTATTATTATTATTATCATTATTATTATTATTATTATCATTATTATTATTATTATTATTATTATTATTATCATTATCATTATTATTATTATTATTATTATTATTATCATCATTATTATCATAATAATAACAATAATAATAAATTAAAAATAATATCATTATCATAATTAATATCATTATCATCATTAATATCTTTAGTATCATTATTATTATTATCATTAATTTATTATCATTAAAATGTAGGTATAGAAATAAATTTCTTACTGTGACTGTGGGCAAATCCCACAGACAAATATACACTTTAATCCAATACAGATTTGGCCGCCTTCCATGTAACACAGTCTTCCAATGTGAAGGTAGACCAACAGCAGAGAGGGGATCGAACCCTGGCGTGGCAACACCACAACTAACACACCCTCCTGGTCTGTGAGGGACCTACCAGTCACACACTCTGGACACTTGGAACCACTTCCGGGTAATTACTGACTTACTCCAAACTACATTAATCATTAGAAGACTAATGATTACTCCTATGCTATTACTGATTTATATCTAAGTGATTAGTCATTTACCTGGAGAGTATTAATCACTTCTAGGCTATCATCAGCTTGATTAATCACATACCTGGAGAGTATTAATCACTTCTAGGCTATCATCAGCTTGATTAATCACTTACCTAGAGAGTATTAATCACTTCTAGGCTATCATCAGCTTGATTAATCACTTACCTGGAGAGTATTAATCACTTCTAGGCTATCATCAGCTTGATTAATCACTTACCTGGAGAGTATTAATCACTTCTAGGCTATCATCAGCTTGAATAATCACTTAACTGGAGAGTATTAATCACTCCTAGGCTATCATCAGCTTGATTAATCACTTACCTGGAGAGTATTAATCACTTCTAGGCTATCATCAGCTTGATTAATCACTTACCTGGAGAATATTAATCACTTCTAGGCTATCATCAGCTTGATTAATCACATGTCTGGAGAGTATTAATCACTTCGAGGCTATCATCAGCTTGATTAATCACTTACCTGGAGAGTATTAATCACTTCTAGGCTGTCATCAGCTTGATTAATCATATACCTGGAGAGTATTAATCACTTCAAGGCTATCATCAGCTTGATTAATCACATACCTGAAGAGTATTAATCACTTCTAGGCTATCATCAGCTTGATTAATCACTTACCTGGAGAGTATTAATCACTTCGAGGCTATCATCATCTTGATTAATCACTTACCTGGAGAGTATTAATCACTTCTAGGCTATCATCAGCTTGATTAATCACTTACCTGGAGAGTATTAATCACTTCTAGGCTATCATCAGCTTGATTAATCATATACCTGGAGTATTAATCACTTCTAGGCTATCATCAGCTTGATTAATCACTTAACTGGAGAGCATTAATCACTTCTAGGCTATCATCAACTTGATTAATCACATACCTGGAGTATTAAACACTTCTATGCTATCATCAGCTTGATTAATCACTTACCTGGAGTATTAATCACTTCGAGGCTATCATCAGCTTGATTAATCACTTAACTGGATAGTATTAATCACTTCAAGGCTATCATCAGCTTGATTAATCACATACCTGAAGAGTTAATCACTTCTAGGCTATCATCAGCTTGATTAATCACTTACCTGGAGAGTATTAATCACTTTTAGGCCATCATCAGCTTGATTAATCACATACCTGGAGAGTATTAATCACTTCTAGGCTATCAGCTTGATTAATCACTTACCTGGAGAGTATTAATCACTTCTAGGCTATCATCAGCTTGATTAATCACTTACCTGGAGAGTATTAATCACTTCTAGGCTATCATCAGCTTGATTAATCACTTACCTGGAGAGTATTAATCACTTCTAGGCTACCAACTTGATTAATCACATACCTGGAGAGTATTAATCACTTCTAGGCTATCATCAGCTTGATTAATCACTTACCTGGAGAGTGTTAATCACTTCTAGGCTATCAGCTTGATTAATCACTTACCTGGAGTATTAATCACTTCTAGGCTATCATCAGCTTGATTAATCACATACCTGGAGAGTATTAATCACTTCTAGGCTATCATCAGCTTGATTAATCACTTATCTGGAGAGTATTAATCACTTCTAGGCTATCATCAGCTTGATTAATCATATACCTGGAGAGTATTAATCACTTCTAGGCTATCATCAGCTTGATTAATCACTTAACTGGAGAGCATTAATCACTTCTAGGCTATCATCAACTTGATTAATCACATACCTGGAGAGTATTAATCACTTCTAAGCTATAATCAGCTTGATTAATCACTTACCTGGAGTATTAATCACTTCGAGGCTATCATCAGCTTGATTAATCACTTAACTGGAGAGCATTAATCACTTCTAGGCTATCATCAGCTTGATTAATCACATACCTGGAGAGTATTAATCACTTCTAAGCTATCATCAGCTTGATTAATCACTTACCTGGAGTATTAATCACTTCGAGGCTATCATCAGCTTGATTAATCACTTAACTGGAGAGCATTAATCACTTCTAGGCTATCATCAGCTTGATTAATCACTTAACTGGAGAGCATTAATCACTTCTAGGCTATCATCAGCTTGATTAATCACATACCTGGAGAGTATTAATCACTTCTAGGCTATCATCAGCTTGATTAATCACTTACCTGGAGAGTGTTAATCACTTCTAGGCTATCATCAACTTGATTAATCACATACCTGGAGAGTATTAATCACTTCTAGGCTATCATCAGCTTGATTAATCACTTACCTGGAGAGTGTTAATCACTTCTAGGCTATCATCAACTTGATTAATCACATACCTGGAGAGTATTAATCACTTCTAAGCTATAATCAGCTTGATTAATCACTTACCTGGAGTATTAATCACTTCGAGGCTATCATCAGCTTGATTAAATGCTATTAATAACTTACGTGGAGACTATTAATTATCTTTCGTCTAGTACCGGCTTACTTACTGGCTATCATTCAATTACTAGAGACTATTAATCACACTTAAGCTGTCTTTGGTTCACGTGTAAGCTGTTAATCATGTACCAGGAGAGTAATAATCATTTAGGATATTACTGGCCAATAAAAAGGCTATATTCATCAGTTACTTCAGAGATTATTAATCACTTCGGTCTCATCCGCTCATTGATAGCCGATCAATCACTTATAAACTACCGATTAATATAGATTGTCAGCCTCAGACTTGCAGCCTATTAATCACTTATAGGCTATGCAGAGCTTAATGACAACCAATTAACCACTTTCGCGTTATGAATAACTCAAGAGTTTGGTAATAACAAACAAAAATAATCACCAACTCATAGGCTATCAAACAGTCACCAATAATACTTGTGATGCATGCACGGGCCGCCCGGGGTCTAGCCCGCATGGGTTCGAACCCTGGTCGCGGCGGTCGGTCCGCAGTCAACCCAGCTGTTCATCCTCCCTAATAGGCGTGTAGATAAATTGGGTGCCTGGTTTAGCTATCGGTGAAAAGAGTGCACGGGATAGAGTGAAATGGAACGATGTGGTATACTGGGGTCGACGTGCTGCCAATGGATTGAAGCAGGGCATGTGAAGCGTCTGGGGTAAACGATGGAAAGTTTTGTGGGGCCTGGATGTGGAAAGGGAGCTGTGGTTTCGGTGCATTACACATGACACCTAGAGACTGAGTGTGAACGGATGTGGCCATGTCTGTTCCCGGCGCTACCCCGCTATCGCAGGAAACGGTGATCAAGTATAAAAGAAAATAAAGAAAAATAAAATACAATATAACAAGTAAATCTCCCAACTATTTACCATTCTCTCTCTCTCCCTCTCTCTCTCTCTCCCTCTCTCTCTCTCTCTCTCTCTCTCTCTCTCTCTCTCTCTCTCTCACACAGGCCCGGGATCATCAAAGAGAACCATTTCCTCAACGTTCCCTTAGTCACTATAGATGAACCGTCACACACACACTATGAACGATCCTTACGAAACATTACTCTTGGCAGAACGAAACATTAATAAAGTGGCAGGAAGGTTTTACCTACTGAAAATAAATCACTTTGGACGTTATTTTTTTCCCCTCCCTACATTGGAAAAGTTGGGAAGTAGATACTAGAGGCGTAGGCCTGAAATAACAAGTGCACCCGGCAGTTTAGGGCAGGAACTCAAATAACAATCAGGACCAGCAGTTTAGGGTCACAGGTCACCTAACAATCAGAACCAGCAGTTTAGGGTCACAGGTCACCTAACAATCAGGACCAGCAGTTTAGGGTCACAGGTCACCTAACAATCAGAACCAGCAGTTTAGGGTTACAGGTCACCTAACAATCGGGATCAGCAGTTTAGGGTCATAGGTCACCTAACAATCATGACAAGCAGTTTAGGGCAGGAACTCACATAACAATCAGAACCAGCAGTTTAGGGTTACAGGTCACCTAACAATCAGGACCAGCAGTTTAGGGTCACAGGTCACCTAACAACCGGGATCAGCAGTTTAGGGTCCCAGGTCACCTAACAATCAAAACCAGCAGTTTAGGGTCACAGGTCACCTAACAATCAGGATCAGCAGTTTAGGGTCACAGGTCACCTAACAATCATGACCAGCAGTTTAGGGTCACAGGTCACCTAACAATCATGACCAGCAGTTTAGGGTCACAGGTCACCTAACAGTCATGACCAGCAGTTTAGGGTCACAGGTCACCTAACAATCATGACCAGCAGTTTAGGGTCACAGGTCACCTAACAGTCATGACCAGCAGTTTAGGGTCACAGGTCACCTAGCAATCATGACCAGCAGTTTAGGGTCACAGGTCACCTAACAATCATGACCAGCAGTTTAGGGTCACAGATCACCTAACAGTCATGACCAGCAGTTTAGGGTCACAGGTCACCTAACAATCATGACCAGCAGTTTAGGGTCACAGATCACCTAACAGTCATGACCAGCAGTTTAGGGTCACAGGTCACCTAACAATCATGACCAGCAGTTTAGGGTCACAGGTCACCTAACAATCAGAACCAGCAGTTTAGGGTCGCAGGTCACCTAACAATCAGGATCAGCAGTTTAGGGTCACAGGTCACCTAACAATCAGAACCAGCAGTTTAGGGGTCACAGGTCACCTAACAATCAGGACCAGCAGTTTAGGGTCACAGGTCACCTAACAATCATGACCAGCAGTTTAGGGTCACAGGTCACCTAACAATCAGGATCAGCAGTTTAGGGTCACAGGTCACCTAACAATCAGAACCAGCAGTTTAGGGTCACAACTATACGACCCTTAAGCACGACTGAGCGACCCCTGAACATGAAGGGACGACCCTTGAGCACTACGATACGAACCTAAGACATGACATCACGCTTGCCCTTTGACCTGACCCTAGGAGGTCAGCCTGGGGGGGGGGGATGTACAGGTGGTCGCCAAGGGGACAGCATGGGGGGGGGGGTGGGTGTCCCCTTGGTAGAATTCAGGGCCAATCACCACACACGGATGCCTCCTGAACTAATCCCTCATCCCTCCCTCCCTCCTTCATTCAGCAGGATCTCTCACACACACCTCCTCCTTACTGTCCGTCAGTAAGGGGACTTGTCGATAGCGGCGTCGCGCTAATCCAAATTGCCGGCCAGCGTATACGTCTGGCTTCGCATATACGCATTTCTAGCCGCGCCATACAAACCCCCGTAGCTGAGTGGCGATAGGTTCAGGGATGTGTATGAGCGATGTGCGAGACTGGGACGTCCATGATCCCATCTGCTTTGAGGAGCGAGAGGGAGCGAGAGGGAAGAGAGGGAGCGAGAGGGAGCGAGAGGGAGCGAGAGGGCGAGAGTGGGAGAGAGAGGGAGAGATAGGGAGCGAGAGGGAGACGTCCACGATCCCATCTGCTTTGGGGAGCGAGAGGGAGAGAGAGGGAGAGAGAGGGCGAGAGATCGTAGTATGAAATACGCTTCTGTCTTTAGACGGTTTATATATATACACACTGAGGCAGTTAGTCAGCTATTAACTTGTATATATATACACACAGGAGATGGCCAGTAACGTCTGGTCAGGTGTTATTTACAATGAGCACTTTAAGTCTCTTGTCACATCGATCATCGTAACACCGTTGTTACCTTCCAGGTAACGCGACACACTTCCTGCCGCCCGCACAGGCGACCAATCACCACACACACGGTCGTAGGCGACCCAGAAATATATACTTTTTTTTTTTTACGTCAGTCTCCCAGAAAAAAAAAGAAAGAAAACGAGGAGATACTATTTTAGCCTCAGAAAACGGACGGTCGTTAGGTCCAACGATCGTTTCCCCAGCACGCTGGACGCTGGGGAGGTGTGTGAGCCAATCATCTCCCCACAGAAGGTTAGAAATGTCTCCCCACCCTCCGTATATATTACCCTCCCTACTCCCCTCCTCCATGCCTCTCCCACCCCAAACTTGCGAAGGGTAATAGAATTCTCCAGTGTCTTATTAGCATACATATTTTTGCAGACGCGCCATAACTTGAGATTGCGAAAGCATGCCCAGGGGAGGAGGGGGAGGGGGGAGGGACTTTGGGGGGAGGAAGTTGCACGCCCGTAAAGTGTGATCAGTGTCAAATGCTCGCATGGAAAAAAGAAAACGGGAATTGGCAAAATTTGAATTCCAACCCCCCTCTTCCTCCACCTCCTCCTCCACGATGGTGCGAGTCCTAGCTTCTATGAGTACGACCCACCTTGAGTAGAATGATATGACTCTTGAGCACGAGAGTACGACCCTTGAGCATGAGTACGACCCTTGAGCACGAGTACGACCCTTGAGCGAGAGTACGACCCTTCATCACGAAGGTACGATCCTTGCTCCCGACAGTACGACTCTTTGAGCACGATGAAACGACCCTTACTTCCTCGACAGGACGACCCTTGAGTACCTCTAGATACGATAGTCTGGCTTTAAGGGTTAGATAAGGTCATGGGTCAAGTTATCATACCGTCGTACTCAAGGGTAACGCCGTCGTGTTCAAGGAGACGAGACCATTTGCTTCGATAAGATGGGAAGTGTTTAGATAAGCTGTGTTGGCACGTGCGAGAGATGTGTGTGGCATGCAGAAGGTAAGAGATGGACAGAGGAGAAAGGATAGAGAGTGGTGGGATGACGGAAGTTGAACTGCAAGAGAAAGAGAAAAAGAGAGGTGCATGTGCTTTATCGGCAGAGAAGAAGAGCGAGTGACTGAGAGATGTACAAGAGAAAGTGTCAGGCGGTCAAGAGGAATGTGCAAGGGTTGAAAAATAGGACAAAGTGCGATCAAAAGAGACTTCAAGGAGAATAAGAAAATGGTTTGGAAGGAGCTTAATAACGTAAGGATAACTAGAGAAAAACAATACGTACTAGTGAAGTGGTAAGAGACAAGTATAAGGGAAGAAGAGATGGAGCGAGTATTTTGAAGGACCATCCAATGTTTTCAATGGGTGGCAGCTGTGTGGTATATTGGACGTGAAGGTACGCGAAGTGAGAGCCATAGCAAATGGATTGGTGAAAGGCTTGTGTAAAATGAAGTATGGTAAGGTGGCTGAAGTGAATGGGATCGCAGTTGAATTTCATTAGAATGGGAATGACTGTTGCTGTTAACAGGTTAGTTGGAGTTTGCAATACATGTGTGGCTCATGACGACGTGTCTGTGGATAAGTCTGTGGTGTGCACCTGTAAGTTTGTAAGTTATGTGGATGAGCGGTGACTGAGAAGGGACGGCAGGCACACAGAAGATTACTGGATCAGGTGTTTGCTTTAAAGACTTTGTGCGAGAAATACTTAAGAGAAACAAGAAGATTCGTATGAGTTATTCATGGATCTGGAGAGGGTTGATAGAGATGCTTTGAGGAAGGTGTTACGATTATATGGTTAGGGAGGAAAACTACTAGAAATGATGTGGAGTTTTCATCATGGGAGTTGGGCCTGTGTGAGAGCTGGAAAGGAGGAGGAGGGTGGTTTGGTCCACTGTAAATGCAAAGGTCTTTGAGAGAGGGACGGGTCAGTGGTCTGCTGGTGGTTGGACGGGGTAACTTGGTAAGTGAGTCATTTGTTGTTTGATGATGACACAGTTCTGGTGACAGATTCGAGTGAGAAACTGATGAAGTTGGTGTCCGTGTTTGGGGGAGTTTGCGACAGGAGAAAAGTTGAGAGTTTGATGTGAATAAAAGTGAGGTTAATACGCTCTGCAGGGGAGAGTGTACAGGGGTTCGGGTGTGAGTCTGAAGGGAGAGAACCTGGAGGAAGTGGAGAGTTTCAGACACGTGGGAGTGGACAAGGCAGAAGATGCAATCACGACAGATGAAGCAAACCACAAGGTGGGTGAGGGGGCTGAGGTGATGAGTGCATTAAGGAGTGTATGAGGCAGAATCTATGAGAGGTGAGGATCTAACGGGGGAATGTACGAGATGAGGGCTTAAATGAGGGAATCTATGACAAATGTGGAGTCAATGGAGATATCTAAAAATGAGATGAGGCTCCACTGGAGTTGTATGGCAGACTGTAGAGTACGGAATAAACCCCTTGCAAGCTACCCTTTAGGGGAGTGGACGTGAATAAAAAGAAAAATATAGAGGTTTGCTGAATGAATAATTGATTGCTTTGCCGAGGGGAAAAACAGTGAAATCAGGATTCCGGTTCCCCCAGCGTAACGTGGAGCGCGCGTGCTGGGGAAATGTAATTTTCAGATTCTGTGGGAAAGGCAAGGGTTTGACTTCTGGGTGTTTCGTTTTCTGTGAACGTATGTCCGTCTGTTTCAATCTATTTCCCCAAGTCTGTGAGTGTCAAGTGTGCCTCTCTCTCTCTCTCTCTCTCTCTCTCTCTCTCTCTCTCTCTCTCTCTCTCTCTCTCTCTCTCTCTCTCTCTCCCCTCTCTAACACCGGCCTCTTCCACAATGCCCCCGTCAGCCACATAGAAAGACAGAAAAAAAAGGAAAAGCAGCTTCGCCTTTGTCTAATTAGAGGGAGCTACGTGACAACACCAACCCCAGAACCCTAGAGAAATATCATACCCCGACACCCCAAAACCCTACTACAACCATCCTCAGAACCCCAGAGAAATGATGTACCTCGAAAGACACCCCCAAACCCTACTACAACCAAACCCAGAGAAATGATATACCCGGAGAGACACCCCAAAACCCTACTACAACCATCCCCAGAACCCCAGAGAAATGATATACCCCGAGACACCCTCAAACTCTAATACAACCAACCCCAGATGGATGATATCCCCCAAGACACACCGCTAAACTCTCCTATCACCGTCCTCTGGACCCCAGATAAATGATATCCCCCAGAGACAACACCAAACTCCCTTACCATCGTCCCCTGAACCACAATGCTGTGAAATCCTCCACAATCAACAAACCTCTCCCCCATCAACTACACTCCTCCCCCATCAACCCACCACGTTCTCCCTACCATCTACTCCACGGCTCCTATTCAACTTAAACCAGATCCAGATATATATGTATATATATATCATTATTATACTTAGTCGTTGCCTCCCGCGTCAGCGAAGTAACGCAAGGAAACAGAGGAAAGAATGGCCCAACCCACCCATATACACGTGTATATACGTAAAAGTCCACACACGCACAAATACATACCTATACATTTCGACGTATACATACACAGACGTATACATATATAAACATGTACATATTCATCGTTGCTGCCTTCATCCATTCCCGTCGCCACCCCGCCAAACATGAAATGGCATCCCCCCTCCCCCGCGCGAGCGCGAGGTAGCGCTAGGAAGAGACAACGAAGGCCACATTCGTTCACACTCAATCTCTAGCTATCATGTGTAATGCACCGAAACCACAGCACCCTTTCCACATCCAGGGACCACAAAACTTTCCATGGTTTACCCCAGACGCCTCACATGCCCTGGTCCATTGACAGCACGTCGACCCCGGTATACCACATTGTTCCAATTCACTCTATTCCTTGCACGCCTTTCACCCTCCTGCATGTTCAGGCCCCGATCGCTCAAAATCTTTTTCACTCCATCCTTCTACCTCCAATTTGGTCTCCCACTTCTCCTTCCCTCCACCTCTGACACATATATCCTCTTGGTCAATCTTTCCTAACTCATTCTCTCCATGTGACCAAACCATTTCAATACACCCTCTTCTGCTCTCTCAACCACACTCTTTTTATTAACACACATCTCTCTTACCCTTTCATTACTTACTCGATCAAATCACCTTACACCACATATTGTCCTCAAACATTTCATTTCCAACACATCCACCCTCCTCCGCACAACCCTATCCATAGCCCACGCTTCACAACCATATAACATTGTCGGAACCACTATTCCTTCCAACATATCCATTTTTGCTCTCCGAGATAACGTTCTCGCCTTCCACACATTCTTTTTCAACGCTCCCAGAACTTTCGCCCCCTCCCCAACCCTGTGACTCACTTCCACTTCCATGGTTCCATCCGCTGCTAAATCCACTACCAGATATCTAAAACACTTCACTTCCTCCAGTTTTTCTCAATTCAAACTTACCTCGCAATTAACCTGCCCCACAACCTTACTGAACCTAATAACCTTGCTCTTATTCACATTTACTCTCAGCTTTCTTCTTTCACACACTGTAACAAACTCAGTCACCAACTTCTGCAGTTTCTTACCCGAATCAGCCACCAGCGCTCTATCATCAGCGAACAGCAACTGACTCACTACCCAAGCCCTCTCATCGACATGAGACTGCATACTTGCCCCTCTCTCCAAAACTCTTGCATTCACCTCCATAACAACCCCATCCATAACTAAATTAAACAACCATGGAGACATCACACACCCCCGCCGCAAACCGACATTCACTAGGAACCAATCACTTTCCTCTCTTCCTACTCGTACACATGCCTTACATCATTGATAAAATCTTTTCACTGCTTCTAGCAACTTACCTCCCACACTATATGCTCTTAATACCTTCCACAGAGCATCTCTATCAACTCTATCACATGTCTTCTCCAGATTCATGAATGCTCCATACAAAACCATCTGTTTTTCTAAGCATTTTTTACATACATTCTTCTAAGCAAACACCTGATCCGCACATCCTCTACCACTTCTGAAACCACACTGCTCTTCTCCAATCTGATGCTTTGTACATGACTTCACCCTCTCAATACCCTCCCATACAATTTCCCTGGAATACTCAACAAACTTATACCTCTGTAATTTGAATACTCATCTTTACCCCCTTCGCCTTTGTACAATGGTCCTATGCATGCATTCCGCCAATCCTCATGCAATTCATCATGAACCATAATTACACTGAATATCCTTACCAACCACTCAACAACACAGTAACTCCCTTTTTTAATGAATTCCACTGCAATACCATCCAAACCCGCCGCCTTGCCGGCCTTCATCTTTTGCAAAGCTTTCACTACCTCTTCTCTGTTTACCAAACCATTCTCCCGGACTTTCTCACTTCGCACACCATCTCGACCAAAACACCCTACATCTGCCACTCCATCATCTAACACATTCAACAAACCTTAAAAATCCTTACTCACATCACCACTACTTGTTATTACCTCTCCATTAGCCCCCTTCACCGATGTTCCCATTTGTTCTCTTGTTTTATGCACATTATTTACCTCCTTCCAAAACATCTTTCTATTTCCTCTAAAATCTAATGATAATCTCTCATCCCAACTCTCATTTGCCCTCTTTTTCACCTCTTGCACCTTTCTCTTGACCTCCTGCCTCCTTTTATATATCTCCCAGTCATTCGCACTACTTCCTATATATATATATATATATATATATATATATATATATATATATATATATATATATTGAGTGGGAGATGTATAAAAGAAAGAGACAGGAGGTCAAGAGAAAGGTGCAAGAGGTGAAAAAAAGGGCAAATGAGAGTTGGGGTGAGAGAGTATCATTAAATTTTAGGGAGAATAAAAAGATGTTCTGGAAGGAGGTAAATAAAGTGCGTAAGACAAGGGAGCAAATGGGAACTTCAGTGAAGGGCGCAAATGGGGAGGTGATAACAAGTAGTGGTGATGTGAGAAGGAGATGGAGTGAGTATTTTGAAGGTTTGTTGAATGTGTTTGATGATAGAGTGGCAGATATAGGGTGTTTTGGTCGAGGTGGTGTGCAAAGTGAGAGGGTTAGGGAAAATGATTTGGTAAACAGAGAAGAGGTAGTGAAAGCTTTGCGGAAGATGAAAGCCGGCAAGGCAGCAGGTTTGGATGGTATTGCAGTGGAATTTATTAAAAAAGGGGGTGACTGTATTGTTGACTGGTTGGTAAGGTTATTTAATGTATGTATGACTCATGGTGAGGTGCCTGAGGATTGGCGGAATGCGTGCATAGTGCCATTGTACAAAGGCAAAGGGGATAAGAGTGAATGCTCAAATTACAGAGGTATAAGTTTGTTGAGTATTCCTGGTAAATTATATGGGAGGGTATTGATTGAGAGGGTGAAGGCATGTACAGAGCATCAGATTGGGGAAGAGCAGTGTGGTTTCAGAAGTGGTAGAGGATGTGTGGATCAGGTGTTTGCTTTGAAGAATGTATGCGAGAAATACTTAGAAAAGCAAATGGATTTGTATGTAGCATTTATGGATCTGGAGAAGGCATATGATAGAGTTGATAGAGATGCTCTGTGGAAGGTATTAAGAATATATGGTGTGGGAGGAAAGTTGTTAGAAGCAGTGAAAAGTTTTTATCGAGGATGTAAGGCATGTGTACGTGTAGGAAGAGAGGAAAGTGATTGGTTCTCAGTGAATGTAGGTTTGCGGCAGGGGTGTGTGATGTCTCCATGGTTGTTTAATTTGTTTATGGATGGGGTTGTTAGGGAGGTAAATGCAAGAGTTTTGGAAAGAGGGGCAAGTATGAAGTCTGTTGGGGATGAGAGAGCTTGGGAAGTGAGTCAGTTGTTGTTCGCTGATGATACAGCGCTGGTGGCTGATTCATGTGAGAAACTGCAGAAGCTGGTGACTGAGTTTGGTAAAGTGTGTGGAAGAAGAAAGTTAAGAGTAAATGTGAATAAGAGCAAGGTTATTAGGTACAGTAGGGTTGAGGGTCAAGTCAACTGGGAGGTGAGTTTGAATGGAGAAAAACTGGAGGAAGTGAAGTGTTTTAGATATCTGGGAGTGGATCTGGCAGCGGATGGAACCATGGAAGCGGAAGTGGATCATAGGGTGGGGGAGGGGGCGAAAATTCTGGGGGCCTTGAAGAATGTGTGGAAGTCGAGAACATTATCTCGGAAAGCAAAAATGGGTATGTTTGAAGGAATAGTGGTTCCAACAATGTTGTATGGTTGCGAGGCGTGGGCTATGGATAAAGTTGTGCGCAGGAGGATGGATGTGCTGGAAATGAGATGTTTGAGGACAATGTGTGGTGTGAGGTGGTTTGATCGAGTGAGTAACGTAAGGGTAAGAGAGATGTGTGGAAATAAAAAGAGCGTGGTTGAGAGAGCAGAAGAGGGTGTTTTGAAGTGGTTTGGGCACATGGAGAGAATGAGTGAGGAAAGATTGACCAAGAGGATATATGTGTCGGAGGTGGAGGGAACGAGGAGAAGAGGGAGACCAAATTGGAGGTGGAAAGATGGAGTGAAAAAGATTTTGTGTGATCGGGGCCTGAACATGCAGGAGGGTGAAAGGAGGGCAAGGAATAGAGTGAATTGGAGCGATGTGGTATACCGGGGTTGACGTGCTGTCAGTGGATTGAATCAAGGCATGTGAAGCGTCTGGGGTAAACCATGGAAAGCTGTGTAGGTATGTACATTTGCGTGTGTGGACGTATGTATATACATGTGTATGGGGGGGGTTGGGCCATTTCTTTCGTCTGTTTCCTTGCGCTACCTCGCAAACGCGGGAGACAGCGACAAAGTATAAAAAAAAATATATATATATATATATATATATATATATATATATATATATATATATATATATATATATATATATATTGGAAAGAATCACAATTCTGCTCGTGATCAAGATATTCCTATGAGTCCACGGGGAAAATGAAACAAGATAAGTTCCCAAGTGCACTTTCGTGTAATAATCACATCATCATGGGAGACACAAGAGAGAAATATAAATCAGTCGATATACAACCAAGAGACGTAGCTCGGACGCCATTTGGTAAACATGCGATTGTCCAAGACACACAACGAGCGTATCATAAACTTATCATTTCACAAATTTTATCAACAATATAATTAACTAATTTGTATAGACCATCACTAATATTAAGATTATAATTGAAGGATATTTCTCGTGGTAATACAGTTAGAATTAATAGCTGAGATGACATTACTCCAGTCAATACAATGATCATAGTTTTTAACGTGATTAAACAAGGCATTTGATTCTTGTCCCGTTCTTATACTATATTCATGTTGCTTAAGCCTAACAGAAAGATCCTTACCAGTCTGCCAAACATAAAATTTTTCACAATTTCCATATGGCACTTTATAGATGCATCCAAGAGAATTTTCTGGTGAATTCCTGATTAAGATATTCTTTATAGTATTATTGTTGCTGAAGACAACATTTATATTAAAGGATTTAAGCAACATGGGAAGTAAAATTATTATCAAAAGAGAGAACTAAAAGATTTCTGGTGTCAATGGGAGGTTTGGGCTCAACTCTATAAAATGATTTCTTTGCTAACTTAAAGGATTTATCAATGAAAGATCTAGTGTACTCTAACTTAGACCCAATAGAATATATCTTCTCAAACTCATCATCAATAAACTCTGGACTGCAAATATGTAATGCCCTAAGGAACATAGATTGAAATGATAATAATTTAACTCTGTCATGTTGAGATGAGTAATAATGGATATATGAGCATACATTGGTAGGTTTTCTGTATATGCTAAACTTAAACTTGTTTCCTTGTCTAACATACCATTATTTTCATTTTCTACAGTAAATTTGAAAATTTACAAATATCTCTCCCCTTACTTAACAATTTAGTGCCTTCCATCAAATTCACCGTAGAGAATACAAATAATGGTATGTTACCATTTAATAATAATGATAATATAATAGTAATGATGATGATGATAATAATAATAATAATAATAATAATAATAATAATAACAATAATATATATTAATAATAATATTAATGTAATGAACACGTAAAGAAATAAACAACAGAGGAGTAATAAGGACTCACACACACACACACACACACACACACACACACACACACACACACACACACCGTCAACTTGGGATAATAGAACGGATCAGAAACACAAGATAAAAATGTTACAATTAGTAATAAGATATTTCATCAATGCCTCAGGTACGCATGTAAGTTTCTGCTTTACCGTTAATTTGCCTGAGGAAAAATATGATTTAATATGATCTCAAGTTTCGTAAAGTATGTACGTATATATGTATGTATGTATGTATGTATGTATGTATGTATGTATGTATGTATGTATGTATATATGTATATATGTATGTATGTATGTATGTATGTATGTATTTATGTATGTATGTACGTGTATATGTATGTATGTATGTATGTATGTATGTATGTATGTATGTATGTATGTATGTATGTATGTATGTATGTACGTATGTATGTATGTATGTATGTATGTATGTATGTATATATGAATGTATGTATATATGAATGTATGTATGTATGTATGTATGTATGTATGTATGTATGTATGTATGTATGTATGTATGTATGTATGTATGAATGTATGTATGTATGTATGTACGTTCGTACGTATGTATGTATTGGTGAGTGACAGAAGGGGGTGGGGGGGGTGGGATGTAATCTTGCACACTGTATCTGTAATCTTACATTGGTCTTCTGTCACTTGTGTTGTCTTCTTACATTGGTCTTCTGTCACTTGTGTTGTCTTCTTACATTGGTCTTCTGTCACTTGTGTTGTCTTCTCACATTGGTCTTCTGTCACTTGTGTTGTCTTCTTACATTGGTCTTCTGTCACTTGTGTTGTGTCGCTCTTCCCTGTCCACTTCTCGTCCAATATGTCCCAGTGTTTCTATATACAATAGGATCCTCCTCTTCTCCTGAAGTTGTTGTTCACTTCTCAACCAATATGTCTCAGGATTTCTGTACAATATGGCTCTCTACCCTTTTCCATCAATCGTGATTCACTTCTCAATTAATATGTCCTACTGTTCCTGGTGCAATATGGTTGTCCTCTACCTCCAGTGAAGGTTGTCCACTTCTCAGCCAATATGTCCCAGAGATTCTGTACAATATGACTCCCCTCATTATAATCTCAGCCAATATGCCCCAGTGATTCTCTACAATATGGCTCGCCATTATAATCTCTGCCAATATGTCCCAGTAATTCTGTACAATATGGCTCCCCATTATAATCTCACGACAATATATCCCATTGATTCTCTACAATATGGCTCCCCATTATAATCTCAGCCAATATGTCCAATATTTCCAGCTAAAACATGTCTCATTTTCCCATTTTTCCCCGAGTCGTATCAATGCCTACCCCTCGACCACTATGTCCCACAGCACCACCCCTGCTGGGGACACAGATCATGTCTTCATTAAAACTGAGACTTCCACACAATTATCCACCACCACATACACCACCACATCACCACCACCACCATCACCACCACAAAAAGTCCATTTGCCCACCATCTGGCCGGGCTCACGGTGCACGGAGCACTGTACCAGGCCGCTGGGGACTTACCATCATTTCCATACAAGCGACGAGCTACCCAGCCAAGACCTGGAAGTCCAGGACAACAACATCAGCTGTCTGTACGCCCCCGGGACACAATGATGACTATTACCCTATCATCCAAGAATGCCAATGATTACCTTTGGAAAGAACAAAGACAGAAACCTGTTATATCTATGATTATACTAACTGGCAACCTGATGCAAACGAAATATATATATATATACATATAAGAAAGCTTCTAGAAGTAGTAAAGCAAATCTGCTTAGAAATTGAACATGTAGGTGTTTGAGTTTGAGAGCATGTGGATAATGAAGGAACCTGAAAGTAAACGTGATCACATGCACAGTTATTACGTTTAACAAGGTAGAGGGACAGGTTAGCTGGGGTGTGAGTTTGGATGGAGAAACTCTGGTAGTGGACACAGCATCAAATGAAACCACAGAAGTAGGTCATAAGGTAGGTGAGGGGGCGAAGGTTCTGGGAGCATATAGGAATGTGTGCAGAGAGAGGTCGTTATCTGGGAGGGTGAAAATGGGTACTTTTGAATATATAGTAAACCCAACGATGCCATATAGATGCAAGGCACGAGTCATATGGTATATGTATGTGCGCAGGAGGGTGGAGGTGTTGGAAATGAGATGTTTGAAGACAATATGTGGTAAGGAGGTTTGATCGAGTAAGTAATAAAAGGGTAAGAGACATGTGTGGTAATAAAAAGAGTGTGGTTGAGAGAGCAAACGAGGGTGTGTTGAAATGGTTTGGTCATATGGAGAGAAGGAGTGAGGAAAGATTGATAAAAAAAAGTATGTATGTGTCAGAGGTGGAGGGAACGAGGAGAAGTGGGAGACCAAATTGGAGGTGGAAGGATGGATTGAAAATAATATGAGTGGTCGGGGCCTGAACAGGCATGAGGATAAAAGGCGTGCTGGGGATAGACTAAAGTGGAACGATGTGGTATACAGGAGGCGACATGTTGTTAATGAAACGAACCAGGGCATGTGAAGCATCTGGGGTGAACCATGGAAAAGTCTGTGTGGCCTGGACGTGGATAGGGAGCTGTGGTTTCGGTGCATTACACATGACAGCTAGAGAATGGATGTGAGCGGACGTGGCCTTTCTTCGTCCGTTCCTGGCGCTACCTTCATCGTTCACAAATCTGTTCCCTCTGCAGGCCATTAGATGCCTCGGTACTCGACCCGCGGCACATACTCACACTTGCCCCAGCAAACAAAGACATCTGCCTTCTGCAACACAGACACCGTTGACACAGACACGTAAGTCATTCCACATATCTCGGTCATCTCAATCCTAGGTAAGCCTAAATCCGGATTCCATTACGAACTCTCGTGATGTCATTAGTGGTTATAAGGTCAAATATATTTCATAAATTGCTTATAATGCACGTTGGGCATGTGGTAAATATGGTTCTTGAACACATGGTCCGATGGTTGAACACAACTGTGCCACCCTTGAACACGACGATACAACCCCTAAACACGGCTGTACGACCCTTGAACACGACGATACAACCTCTAAACACGGCTGTGCGACCCTTGAACACGACGATACAACCTCTAAACACGACTGTGCCACCCTTGAACACGACGATACAACCTCTAAACACGGCTGTGCGACCCTTGAACACGACGATACAACCTCTAAACACGGCTGTGCGACCCTTGAGTACGACTGTATGACCTTCGAGCAAGATGGTACGACCACTGAGCACGACAACACGATCCTTAAGCACGACCATACGACCCTTGAGCACGACTGTACGACCCTTGAGCACGACGCTACGACTTTAGGTTATCATACCCAACGGTCGTAGCCTCGTGCTCAAGGGTCGTATCGTCGTGTACAAGAGATTCATAGCAATCAAAAACTCGACGACTTTATAATCCACGATCTCAAACACACACACACACACACACACATATGTATGTGTGTGTGTATGTATGTGTGTGTGTGTGCTTGTTTGTGTGTGTGTGTGTGTGTGTGTGTGAGAGAGAGAGAGAGAGAGAGAGAGAGAGAGAGAGAGAGAGAGAGAGAGAGAGAGAGAGAGAGAGAGAGAGAGAGAGAGAGAGAGAGAGCTGGTCATCGTAAACATCATATTCACATGTCAGTAAGTCATGATAATGTTCCCCCACAGTACAATACAACCTCACCTGATCCACACTCCCACAGCTCAGCCCACAGTACAACACCACCTGATCCACACACAACACTCCCACAGCTCAGCCCACAGTACAACACCACCTGATCCACACACAACACTCCCACAACTCAGCCCACAGTACAACACCACCTGATCCACACACAACACTCCCACAGCTCAGCCCACAGTACAACACCACCTGATCCACACACAACACTCCCACAGCTCAGCCCACAGTGGGAGCAAGACATCGGGTACACGGAATAAACCGATGAAGCAAAATACACCGCAAACGTAAATCATACACAGAAACAGATGACAATAATAATAAAAACATCTATCCACAGAAACAGATAATAATCATAAAAAATATATCCACTAGGAGGAATTTTTTTATTTCTTTTACAAAGGAATAAATTCATAATAAAAAAATCTATACACCTGGAGGAAACTTCTTTCTGAAAGTATACAGGAATAAAATTTATATGTATGAAAACCTTCGGGAGGGTGACCTGATATGCCGACATTCTCCCCCTCTAAGAGCCTCCTCAGGTAAACCCCCCCACCTTTTAGTGAGATAAGATCCCACAGCAGGCGGGAGAGAGAGAGAGAGAGAGAGAGAGAGAGAGAGAGAGAGAGAGAGAGAGAGAGAGAGAGAGAGAGAGAGAGGATGTCACTCCACCGTGACGTTGTGCAGACATGATGGCGGACATCTGGCTAATACTGAGGCCACAGTTTGATGTGACGTAATCTCTCTTCCTCAGGCGAGATGTCTCGTGTTGTTCCTGTGTGTGTGTGTTGTGTGTGTGTGTGTGTGTGTGTGTGTGTGTGTGTGTGTGTGTGTGTGTGTGTGCGGGGGGATATGGTCCGGGCGGTTAAATCTAGTAATGGACCTCCAGTTATCAGTGTGTGAGCTGGCCGACGGTGCAGAATACGTGTCCAGTTGTCTACTCAAGAAAAAAAATAAAAATGTTTCAGTATGAGACGAAAGAAGATGGAGAAAATGGGAGAGAGAGAAAGCGGGAAGGGATAGAAAACGAGGCAACCTTCACCGGCCACGTCATCACCAGCAACAGCCAATGAGAACGTCTGTCTAGTTCAGGTGGGCGGGGGCGACGCCTCCTCCTCCACACGACGTACAGTCACTCAAAAAAGTAATGAAGCATTTTAAGCACGATACTTTCTGGAACACTGGACGAAATGTCAGACACATCTATTCGTTCATGTTGGTACACCTGGCTTCTTACCAGACACCTCCATACATACGGTAGGTATGTTGGCTGCAATATTCTCATACGTATTCGAAGGGCTTAATGTAGTATTTATAATGTAATTCTCGTAATGCTGTAGTGGGTACTTACGATATTACAAGGCAAATCCTATCAAACTATTCGTGGATGTGGCACAGCTGGTGGTGGAGACACACACACCCATACTTTCCAATGAAGACCGTGTCTGTTATGAGTTTATCATCCAGTTATAAAGTTATCCAGTCACAAAGTTACAACTCGGTGACGTTGTAATAACTGATGGTGCTGACCTGAGGTACATGAAGGTCAAGTGATTGTGACCATAGAAAACGGAGCACTTTCCTCCGAGCCATTAGTAAGGACAAGAACCATATCATTAGCCATCATCAAATCGCCATCAGTTTTTCATCTGATCAATTACCATTAACATCTGGGATTAATTAACAACGGTATATCACAGACGCTAACGACACTGCCCGTGAGGAGGTGGTGAGCAGATGTCATCGATTCGTTCGATTACATTACAACCAGACGACCGTTCTCTATGGCCTACGGAACCATGTAGAGTGAATTACATTACGTGAAGGTAACGTTATACAGGAGGATCATCAACCCAGCTCCTCACCTGGCGTGAGGTGTGGACGGGTCGGTCGTCCGGGACCTGGTATACGTAACGCTGCTCACGTCCAGGAGGCAACACTAGCCACACAGCAACACCTCCTCAGCAACACACTACCTCCTCCGACACCATCACCTCCTCCACCGCCCGCTCCCACGTCCACAACCTGCCCCCAGCCCCCTTCGACGCCTCCAGCGTGTGGACAGCCACACATTCCCACCTCCTACTCTCCCACCCCTGCAGCGTTCACACATGTGGCGTTCACACAACCTGCTGGCGTTCACACAACATGCTGACGTTCACACAACATGCTGAGGTTCAGACAACATGCTGACGTTCACACGACATGCTGGCGTTCACACAACATGCTGGCGTTCACACAACATGCTGAGGCTCACACAACATGCTGACGTTTATACAACATGCTGGCGTTCAGACAACATGCTGACGTTCACATAACATGCTGCCGTTCGTATGTGGAACATGATCTGAACGTATTGTGGTTTATGAACGCCTACGGTCGGTCGAATCAAGTGACGTTAGTCGTGTTTTGAATACCAAGCCTAAATCTAGGATAATCACGATGTTTTCTATCTTGAGAGAGAGAGAGAGAGAGAGAGAGAGAGAGAGAGAGAGAGAGAGAGAGAGAGAGAGAGAGAGAGAGCATCTTCGATTTCCCCTGCTATCGTCCCTGGGCCCCACTCCTGCCTGCCGTCACTACAGCAGAAGGTCTTCTCGCCAGAGACCACATCGGATTCCCAGAAGTTGTGGTGGTGAGTGGGCGGGAATATTCCAGCGCGTATTTCCCATTCATTTCTGGCGTCGCTGCAGTTCGTCGGGTTAGGCAGGAGTGGATACGGTGGTGAATGGTCCCGGCGGAGGAAGGTAACTGGAGGCGGTGTGGGATGCTGGCTGCAGTGGGTCGCGCTCCGTGGGCGACACACGTCCGGGGTGTCGCCAGCTGCTTCAAGACACCGACGAAGCAGTCGTCCCACAGTGGCCTTATGCACATCAGTCCGCCGCGCCACCTCACAGTGCCTCAGGCTGTTGTTATGAGGTTCACGAAAGACACCTCGCTTTCTTTTTCTCTCGAAGTTCTCTGTCTCTTTACTCCCTCTATCGCCAGTGGGTGTTTGTAGTAAACTGGTTTCTCTGTCACAGTTCCGTGCCACTTACGCGTTTCACTCTTGATGTCGATTCATTCGCTCGTTCTTAAGGTCGCAATCCTGGCTATCCCTACTGAGTGGCTCATGTAGCACCGGATACGTTCCCATACATGATACTACTGACCAAACCAAAACATGCCCCTTCAACCTTAACCGAGGCGTGGTTCGTGGTAGAAAGGGCTACCAACCTGGTCCAGCAGTCGGTGGTGCTCAGGGCTACCAACCTTGTACCATCTCATCTACGTCTCGCTCAATCGTTACTTCCCCTTGCTATGCACTACATGTGTGGGGGAGTGTACACTGTGGTCAACACTGACCGTGCCTCGTCCTCAACACTGTGGTCAACACTGACCGTGCCTCGTCCTCAACACAGTGATCAACACTGACCGTGCCTCGTCCTCAACACTGTGGTCAACACTGACCGTGCCTCGTCCTCAACACAGTGATCAACACTGACCGTGCATCGTCCTCAACACTGTGGTCAACACTGACCGTGCCTCGTCCTCAACACTGTGGTCAACACTGACCGTGCCTCGTCCTCAACACTGTGGTCAACACTGACCGTGCCTCGTCCTCAACACTGTGGTCAACACTGACCGTGCATCGTCCTCAACACTGTGGTCAACACTGACCGTGCCTCGTCCTCAACACTGTGGTCAACACTGACCGTGCCTCGTCCTCAACACTGTGGTCAACACTGACCGTGCCTCGTCCTCAACACTGTGGTCAACACTGACCGTGCCTCGTCCTCAACACTGTGGTCAACACTGACCGTGCCTCGTCCTCAACACTGTGGTCAACACTGACCGTGCCTCGTTCCCTACACTGCAGCTCCTGGTAACCACGGCCAAACCAATCTTTATGATACAGAGCGAAGGCTTATGGTACCAACAATGCCACGGTCCACAGTCTTAGGGTTATTAAGGTTAAGTAAATTCACTTTTTTCAATTTATATCGTTCACACTAACAATGATCCCCCCCCCCTCTGTGTACGACGGTACGACCCCCCCCCCCCATCCTAGGCACGACGGTACGACCCTTGATTAAAATAAAAAAAACCCGCTGACCGTGTTTACATTTCTCGATTAACAATGGAAGTCTTCGACAGTTTTCATTTGACGCTAATCACCTCTCGTTCAAATCGCGAAAGACGTCTTTAAATCCGGATTCCCTAAAATCGTTGTAGTATAAACGAGCCAGTTATCTCCCCCTCTCCCGCTGGTAGACTGCTGAACTAATAAATACTCTGGATTCTTCTAAAATCTTTAAATTTCACTTTAGGAGGATCTGCCACGGCTCCCGCAAGGCCATTCACCAGATGGCCTCCTAACAACTTTATCATTAGTGACACATTAAACCATCCTCCATTTTTCAGTGGTGTGTCGCTCACTGGGGAACATAGAGCCGAGCAGGCGCTCCCACACGTTACGGGAAATAGCTTCGAACCCGAGGAGGGGGGTTCTGAGATGTTCAATGAAGCAGGTTTGGTTTGAACCAGAGGTTCTGAGACGTTTAATGAAGCAGGTTTGGTTCGAACCAGAGGTTCTGGGACGTTTAATGAAGCAGGTTTGGTTCGAACCAGAGGTTCTGAGACGTTTAATGAAGCAGGTTTGGTTCGAACCAGAGGTTCTGAGACGTTTAATGAAGCAGGTTTGGTTCGAACCAGAGGTTCTGAGACGTTTAATGAAGCAGGTTTGGTTCGAACCAGAGGTTCTGAGACGTTTAATGAAGCAGGTTTGGTTCGAACCAGAGGTTCTGAGACGTTTAATGAAGCAGGTTTGGTTCAAACTGTGAGGTTCTGAGACGTTTAATGAAGCAGGTTTGGTTCAAACTGTGAGGTTCTGAGACGTTCACTGAGGCAGGTTAAGTTCGAACCAGAGGTACTAAGACGTTCAAGGAAACAGGTTAGATTCGAACCAGGGGTTCACAGACTTTGAAGGTAGCAGGTTCAAACCAGGGGTTCTGAGACGTCCAAGGAAGTAGGTTCAAACAAGAGGTTAAGAGGCACAGGCTGGTGCAGGGTCACCTTCTCCCAGCGAGACTCTGAGCCAATGATCTCTCGCCACGCCCACCTCCTCCACCTGCTGGGGAAGGTCATGTGGGGGGGGGGGGGGGTTATCATTGACATAAGTATCTAGAATCCAAGTGTCTAACCACCTTCAGCAGGACGGTACGGCCCTTGAGTAGGACGATACGACCTTTGAGCAGGACGGTACGGCCCTTGAGTAGGACGGTACGGCCCTTGTGTAGGACGGTACGGCCCTTGAGTAGGACGGTACGACCCTTGAGGACGGTACGGCCCTTGAGTAGGACGGTACGGCCCTTGAGCAGGACGGTGCGGCCCTTGAGTAGGACGATACGGCCCTTGTGTAGGACGGTAAGGCCCTTGTGTAGGACGGTACGGCCCTTGTGTAGGACGGTAAGGCCCTTGTGTAGGACGGTACGGCCCTTGAGTAGGACGATACGGCCCTTGTGTAGGACGGTAAGGCCCTTGTGTAGGACGGTACGGCCCTTGAGTAGGACGGTACGGCCCTTGAGTAGGACGGTACGACCCTTGAGGACGGTACGGCCCTTGAGCAGGACGGTACGGCCCTTGAGCAGGACGGTACGGCCCTTGAGGAGGACGGTGCGGCCCTTGAGCAGGACGGTACGGCCCTTGAGTAGGATGGTACGGCCCTTGAGTAGGACGGTACGGCCCTTGAGCAGGACGGTACGGCCCTTAAGCTGGACGGTACGGCCCTTGAGTAGGACGGTACGGCCCTTGAGTAGGACGGAACGACCTTTGAGTAGGACGGTACGGCCCTTGAGTAGGACGGTACGGCCCTTAAGCTGGACGGTACGGCCCTTGAGTAGGACGGTACGGCCCTTAAGCAGGACGGTACGGCCCTTGAGTAGGACGGTACGACCCTTGTGTAGGACGGTACGACCCTTGAGTAGGACGGTACGGCCCTTGGGCAGGACGGTACGACCCTTGAGCAGGACGGTAAGGCCGTTAAGCAGGACGGTACGGCCCTTGAGCAGGACAATACGACCCTTAAGCAGGACGGTACGACCCTTGAGCAGGACGGTACGGCCCTTGAGCAGGACAATACGACCCTTAAGCAGGATGGTACGACCCTTAAGCAGGACGATACGACCATTAAGAAGGACGGTAGGGCCCTTGAGCAGGACAATACGACCCTTAAGCAGGACGGTACGGCCCTTAAGCAGGACGGAACGGCCTTTGAGCAGGACGGTACGTTCCTTAAGCAGGACGGTACGACCCTTAAGCAGGACGGTACGACCCTTGAGCAGGATGGTACGACCCTTGAGTAGGACGGAACGACCCTTGAGCAGGACGGTACGGCCCTTGAGCAGGACGGTACGACCCTTAAGCAGGACGGTGCGACCCTTGAGTAGGACGGTACGGCCCTTGAGCAGGACGGTGCGGCCCTTGAGCAGGACGGTACGGTCCTCGAGCAGGACGGTACGACCCTTAAGCAGGACGGTACGGCCCTTGAGGAGGACGGTACGGTCCTTGAGGAGGACGGTACGGCCCTTGAGCTGGACGGTACGACCCTTGAGCAGGACGGTATAATACCCTTCAACACAACGGTGCAACTGTTAAGCCAGACGGTACGAATCTTTCCAACACGACGGTACGACCTTTCAAGACGACGGTACGATCATTAACCACGACGAAGCGACCTTCAAAAATGGTGACCTCTCCATTATTAAGGGTCGTCAGGTCAAAGGCCATGCTACTACACCCAGGGATCGTGCGCTCGAGCTAACGGTTAACGTAGCACATGCAGGACAACATACGTCACAGGCACGTCATGCAGGACAGCATACGTCACAGGTACGTCATGCAGGACAGCATCCGTCACAGGTACGTCATGCAGGACAGCTTACGTCACAGGTACGTCATGCAGGACAGCTTCCGTCACAGGCACGGCATGCAGGACAGCATCCGTCACAGGTACGTCATGCAGGACAGCATCCGTCACAGGTACGTCATGCAGGACAGCATCCGTCACAGGTACGTCATGCAGGACAGCTTCCGTCACAGGCACGTCATGCAGGACAGCATCCGTCTCAGGTACGTCATGCAGGACAGCATCCATCACAGGTACGTCATGCAGGACAGCTTCCGTCACAGGTACGTCATGTAGGACAGCTTCCGTCACAGGTACGTCATGCAGGACAGCATCCGTCACAGGTGCGTCATGCAGGACAGCATCCGTCACAGGTACGTCATGCAGGACAGCATCCGACAAAAGGTACGTCATGCAGGACAGCTTCCGTCACAGGTACGTCATGCAGGATAGCTTCCGTCACAGGTGCGTCATGCAGGACAGCATCCGTCACAGGTACGTCATGCAGGACAGCTTCCGTCACAGGTACGTCATGCAGGACAGCATCCGTCACAGGTACGTCATGCAGAACAGGATCCGTCACAGGTACGTCATGCAGGACAGCTTCCGTCACAGGTACGTCATGCAGGACAGCATCCGTCACAGGTACGTCATGCAAGACAGCTTCCGTCACAGGTACGTCATGCAGGACAGCTTCCGTCACAGGTACGTCACGTAGGACAGCTTCCGTCACAGGTACGTCATACAGGACAGCATCCGACACAGGTACGTCATGCAGGACAGCATCCGTCACAGGTACGTCATGCAGGACACCTTCCGTCACAGGTACGTCATGCAGGACAGCATCCGTCACAGGTACGTCATGCAGGACAGCATCCGTCACAGGTACGTCATGCAGGACAGCATCCGTCACAGGTACGTCATGCAGGACAGCATCCGTCACAGGTACGTCATGCAGGACAGCATCCGTCACAGGTACGTCATGCAGGACAGCATCCGTCACAGGCACGTCATGCAGGACAGCATCCGTCAGGGGTACGTCATGCAGGACAGCATCCGTCACAGGTACGTCATGCAGGACAGCATCCGTCACAGGTACGTCATGCAGGACAGCATCCGTCACAGGTACGTCATGCAGGACAGCTTGCGTCAAAGAGAGAACACGTGCGATGGATGACATAAACACAGAGACGCTAAACACAAGACGCACACAACGCAGGTGCGTCCCCCCCCCCCCCCCCACAACGTCGCCCACCACGGCGACACCTGCACTAACCAACGGGCACCACACGACCACAAGTGGCAAACCTCATGATCCTCTTACCAACGAGAGAGAGAGAGAGAGAGAGAGAGAGAGAGAGAGAGAGAGAGAGAGAGAGAGAGAGAGAGAGAGAGTGCGTAAACTGCTTCATCCGCCATTACAGTGTTCTTGACCCGGGTCATGCCAGACCCGAGGATGAGGCCATCATTTTACACTTTAACAAATATCATCATCATTATTACCATCATTATCATTATCACCATCATTATCATTATCACCATCATTATCATTATCACCATCATTATCAATGTCACCATCATTATCACCATCATTATCATTGTCACCATCATTATCATTATCACCATCATTACCACCATCATCATCATTATCATTATCACCATTATTATCATTATCACCATCATCAATGTCACCATCATTATCATTATCACCATCATCATCATTATCACCATCATTATCATTATCACCATCATTATCAATGTCACCATCATTATCATTATCACCATCATTATCATTATCACCATCATTATCAATGTCACCATCATTATCATTATCACCATCATCATCATTATCATTATCACCATCATTATCAATGTCACCATCATTATCATTATCACCATCATTATCAATGTCACCATCATTATCATTATCACCATCATTATCATTATCACCATCATTATCAATGTCACCATCATCATCATTATCATTATCACCATCATTATCATTGTCACCATCATCATTATCACCATCATTATCACCATCATCATTATCACCATCATTATCATTATCACCATCATTATCAATGTCACCATCATTATCACCATCATTATCAATGTCACCATCATTATCATTATCACCATCATTATCATTATCACCATCATTATCACCATCATTATCAATGTCACCATCATTATCACTATCACCATCATTATCATTATCACCATCATTATCATTATCACCATCATTATCATTATCACCATCATTATCACTATCACCATCATTATCATTATCACCATCATTATCAATGTCACCATCATTATCATTATCACCATCATCATCATTACCATTATCACCATCATTATCATTATCACCATCATTATCATTATCACCATCATTATCAATGTCACCATCATCATCATTATCACCATCATTACCATTATCACCATCATTATCATTATCACCATCATTATCAATGTCACCATGATTATCATTATCACCATCATCATCATTATCACCATCATTATCATTATCACCATCATTATCATTATCACCCTCATTATCAATGTCACCATCATTATCATTATCATCATTATCACCATCATTATCACCTTCATTATCATTATCACCTTCATTATCATTATCACCTTCATTATCATTATCACCATCATTATCATTATCACCTTCATTATCATTATCATTATCAATGTCATCATTATTATTCTCATTGCTGTCATCATTATCAACATCATTGTCATTATCATCACCATCATCATTATCACTGTCGTCATAATCAACATCACTGTCATCATCATCATGATCATTATCATCAACATCATCATCACTGTCATCATTATCAACATCATGATCATTATCATCAAAATCATTATCATCAGTCATCATTATCACCATCATTATCACCATCATTATCACCATCATCATCATCAGTCATCATTATAACCATAATCATCATCCTGGTCATGATGATCATCCGAGCCCCACACAACAAGACAACATCACGAAAATTAAAAAAAAACTTTCCAAAATGTTTACTCTGTATAAATACGTATGTATATGTACTTTTGAAAAGTATATATTTTTCTGGTGTATATAATTTGCCATAATTCCTCTGGTATGTATAATTAGTATGATTATTGTTCATAATGTTACAGGTCTGAGAGAGTTATACAACACTGGCGTTACCCAGTAACCTGGTAATACATGTACCTTGTCTTTACATGTATGTGTGTGTGTGTGTGTTTGTGTGAGTGTGTGTGTGTGTGAGTGTGAGTGTGTGTGTGTGTGTGTGTGTGAGTGTGTGTGTGTGTGTGTGTGTGTGTGTGTGTGTGAGTGTGTGTGTGTGTGTGTGTGTGTGTGTGTGTGTGTGTGTGTGTGTGTGAGTGTGTGTGTGTGTGTGTGTGTGTGTGTGTGTGTGTGTGTGTGTGTGAGTGTGTGTGTGTGTGTGTGTGTGTGTGTGTGAGTGTGTGTGTGTGTGTGTGTGTGTGTGTGTGAGTGTGTGTGTGTGTGTGTGTGTGTGTGTGTGTGTGAGTGTGTGTGTGTGTGTGTGTGTGTGTGTGAGTGTGTGAGTGTGTGTGTGTGTGTGTGTGTGTGTGTGTGTGTGTGAGTGTGTGTGTGAGTGTGTGTGTGTGTGTGTGAGTGTGTGTGTGTGTGTGAGTGTGTGTGTGTGTGTGTGTGAGTGTGTGTGTGTGTGTGTGTGTGTACACACAGAAACCCTAGCCTAAACCTGGTAACCGTTCATCGTCTCGCCCCTGAGGGGAGGATGAACACCTGGGCCTGGCTGTGGGCCGCCCATGCAACCTTTCAAGCATAACTTTAGACACACGGAGGCTGCCCCTAACCCTAGTACACACACACACACACACACACACACACACACACACACACACACACACACACGCGCCCCATTACCCTTAACCCATTCAAAAACTGTGGCCCTTAATGATGGCTCACGTCTAGTTCAATGGGTTCCAATGGGACGGACTTAACGATGACCAAATCCGTCCATTTATGCCATAATCTAAGACCAGTGGCGACCTATACCTAGTCCAGGGCTACGACACGACGGGGATCAGTCACACACAGAGAGAGAGGCCTGTCGTAGCCCTGAGCATGGGACTACAATAACCCTTGAACATAAACCCACCGTAGCCCTGAACAGAGACCTACCATGGCCCTGAACACTGACCTACCACAGACCTTGGCCATGACCTACCATAACATTGATCACACAAACATACCACAACCCTGACTATAGACCTACCACAACCCTGACCATAGACCTAACACAACCCCGACCATAGTCCTACCACAACCCTCACCATAGACCTAACACAACCCCGACCATAGTCCTACCATAGTCCTACCACAACCCTGACCATAGTCCTACCACAACCCTGACCATAGTCCTACCACAACCCTGACCATAGTCCTACCACAACCCTGACCATAGTCCTACCACAACCCTGACCATAGTCCTACCACAACCCTGACTATAGACCTACCACAACCCCGACCATAGTCCTACCACAACCCTCACCATAGACCTAACACAACCCCGACCATAGTCCTACCATAGTCCTACCACAACCCTGACCATAGTCCTACCACAACCCTGACCATAGTCCTACCACAACCCTGACCATAGTCCTACCACAACCCTGACCATAGTCCTACCACAACCCTGACCATAGTCCTACCACAACCCCGACCATAGTCCTACCACAACCCTGACCATAGTCCTACCACAACCCTGACCATAGTCCTACCACAACCCTGACCATAGTCCTACCACAACCCTGACCATAGACCTACCACAACCCTGACCATAGTCCTATCACAACCCTGACCATAGACCTACCACAACCCTGACCATAGACCTACCACATCCCTGACCATAGTCCTACCACAACCCTGACCATAGTCCTACCACAACCCTGACCATAGTCCTACCACAACCCTGACCATAGTCCTACCACAACCCTGACCATAGTCCTACCACAACCCTGGCCATAGTCCTACCACAACCCTGACCATAGTCCTACCACAACCCTGACCATAGTCCTACCACAACCCTGACCATAGTCCTACCACAACCCTGACCATAGTCCTACCACAACCCTGACCATAGTCCTATCACAACCCTGACCATAGTCCTACCACAACCCCGAGCCCAACATCGTCCACAAAGCAGCTACAACCTCAGTCTCTCCTCACACATGCAAGACGTAACCCTCACCTCTCCCAGGTGCTGGGCAAGCCTCACCTCCTCCCTCTGTTATGGGACCATCTAACTGCCTAGTGTTTCAACTCGTCTACTGTTCTCACACACACACACCACTCAGGCCTTGCTCTCCACAATCTGTCACAACACACACCACTCAGGCCTTGCCCTCCACAATCTGTCACAACACACACACACACACACACACCACTCAGGCCTTGCTCTCCACAATCTGTCACAACACACACCACTCAGGCCTTGCTCTCCACAATCTGTCACAACACACACCACTCAGGCCTTGCTCTCCACAATCTGTCACAACACACACCACTCAGGCCTTGCTCTCCACAATCTGTCACAACACACACACACACACACACACACGGGGATATGCCAGAATGATCGCGTCTTCTCGCTCTGTCGTACGAATGAGATCCGGGCATACATCAGCCAGCAAATCAGCGCGCTTTTCGCTTCGTTTCCAAAGCCGGAATTCCATTATTGGTTTCCGATTGGATCGCCGTTAACATCACCACTGCTGAGTTGCCGTATTGTGTAAAATACGCCGTATGTCCACCCCTCTCCCCGTGTACGTCCATCCCTCCCTCCGGCCGTCCGTCCGTGTGTGTGTGTGTGTGTGTGTGTGTGTGTGTGTGTAGAGGTCACAGCAGGTGAGAGGTCACCCCAGCCACGCAAGCTATGTGGGTACGCACGTATGTATGTATGTATGTATGTATGTATGTATGTATGTATATGTATGTATGTATGTATGTATATGTATGTATGTATGTATGTATGTATGTATGTAGGTGTATGTAGATGGCAGACGGGCTCACGTGAGGGAGGGAGGGAGAGGTGGAGTGTGGGAGTCATAAAAGCGTAGTGAGAGTGAGGTGAGGGTAGGATTAACATGGAGGTGCACTTGGAAGAGTGACGGGTGAGGACGATTCTGGGAGAGGTGAACTGATGCCATCAAACACACCATGTGAGGAGGAGGAGCAGGAGGAGGAGGAGGAGGTCAATACTCCATACAGCGACGGATCAATACTCCATACAGCGACGGATCAATACTGTATACAGCGACCGATCAATACTTCATAGGTCAATACTCCATACAGCGACGGGTCAATACAGCATACAGAAACAGGCCAATATTGCATACAGCGACGGGTCAATACTGTATACAGCGACCGATCAATACTTCATAGGTCAATACTACATACAGCGACGGGTCAATACTCCATACAGCGACGGGTCAATACAGCATACAGAAACAGGTCAATATTGCATACAGCGACGGGTCAATACTGTCTACAGCGACAGATCAATACTTCATAGGTCAATACTACATACAGCGACGGGTCAATACTCCATACAGCGAAGGGTCAACCCCTGTATGTACTAGTTAAGCCAGCAGTTCCGTCATGCAACACGTAAATACATATCGAGTCATTTAACACCACCGTAGTGACCTGTGGGGTCACACACCCATGTATCAGTGATACATACAAAGTCCTGCAAAAAAAAAAATAAATAAATAAATAAATACAGCTGTCAACCAAACTGAGAGTAAAACGGCAAAACAATAAAATCAAATTTCCAAAGAAAAATTGACAAGGCGAAAAATCTTGCATCTTCCATGTGGAGTGGCTGGTGAAATCGCTTAGCGCGATCATTTTGTTGTTTAACAATTCGTCTCCACAAGAAGAATCGACATTGTGGCTTACCTAAACTGCTTCCAATCTGAGAGAGAGAGAGAGAGAGAGAGAGAGAGAGAGAGAGAGAGAGAGAGAGAGAGAGAGAGAGAGAGAGAGAGAGAGACTTTCACCTTTCAGCCACACGATGAACACCGCCCCACGACCCCTGCGAAGTTGGCCTGGTGGCCCGACACCAGCCAGCCCCGCCTCCATCTCCCGGGCGTCCCACGGTGGGAGGTGAGCCAGGCTCTGGGTCGTCATCCCAGCTGACCGTTGGCCAACTGCCGCCGCCCAAGAGCCCAGCGGCAACCAAGGCCATAACTCATATCAGATCTGGCAAGAAAAACGACCCTTCTGAACTGGGGACGCTCGCGCTCTTCTTGTAACACCTTCTTCCCCCGAGCTATTACGGAAAATACAAAAAACGAATCAATTTGGGGGAAAAAAAAATAACGAATCGTTCGACCGCTACCATCTGTGTAGGTGGCACTTGTGATTTCATATTATTGAATCACTTTTCATATTCTGTTTTACGGCCAGGTAAAGGTGCCCCATGCAACATACGCTATGACTTGACGCACAGCGGTAATATTATGTATGAAGACCACACATACGCATTATTGCAACATCATCATATAAATGATTTTCTTTTTTTTTTTTTTTACAAATTTCAAAACTACATACTTTTGTAGTTACAGTTTGACTGTCAACAAGGAGAGAGTTTTACATTGGTGTTGCCCCGTCTCTTGACCTGGTATACATGGACCATGTCTTTACTACTGTGTGTGTGTGTGTGTGTGTGTGTGTGTGTGTGTGTGTCACACAAACTCCAAAGCAATATGGATGATACATAAGTACACATAATGTGATGACGATGACCACTACGTATACATAGTTCTCAGGAATCGAAGAAAATGGGGTCGTGCAATGACTTGAATGTCGAACACAGTTGGGGAATGGTGGCGCTCTCTCTCTCTCTCTCTCTCTCTCTCTCTCTCTCTCTCTCTCTCTCTCTCTCTCTCTCTCTCTCAGAGCCCAGCCGCTGGGTGACCGGGCACGCGCGGACCACCCAGCCCCACCGAAGGACCACGAGAGCCAGACAGATGGTCGGGGAGGCCACCTGCATCCTGACCTGACCTGACACAAAGCTCTACCCTTCCCCCACCCACCCACCCACCTATTTAACTCCCTTATCAGTGGGGAAGAATGGGTGGGGGGGGGGGGGAGACCGAAGTAAACAAAGTGGTTAGTAAAGAGGGAGTGGGTAGGTGGGTGGGTGGTGGACGATAAGTGCGTGTGTAAGTCGTTAGGGATGTGTAGGGTTAGAGAGGATAAGGACATGGGATTGTGTGGGATTTGTGAGGTGGCCCACAGTGAGCCCAGCTATTCATCCTCCCTTAAGGGATGGTCGATAAACTGGGTGGATGGCTTAAGTCTAGGATATATATATATATATATATATATATATATATATATATATATATATATATATATATATATATATATATGTGTGTGTGTGTGTATGTGTGTGTGTTGTGTGTGTGTATGTGTGTGTGTATGTGTGTGTGTGTGTGTGTGTGTGTGTTAACCAAATGGCGTCCTAGCTTCGTCTCTTTGATGTATATCAACTGACTTGTATTTCTCTCTTGTGTCTCCCCTGATGATGTGATTACTCCCAAGTGCACTTTCGTGTAATAATCAGGGGACACACAAGAGAGAAATATAACAGTCAGTTGATATACATCAAAGAGACGAAACTAGGACGCCATTTGGTAAACATGAGATTGTCCAAGACATACAACGAGCGTCATAAACTTATTTTACAAATTTTATCAACAATAAAGTTATCTAATTTGTATAGACAATCACTAATATTAAGATTATAATTCTTTGTGTACCTAATAATAGAAGATTCAATGATATTTCTCGTGGTATTAGAGTTAAGAGTTAGTAACTGAGTTGGCATTACTCCAGTCAATACAATGATCATAGTTTTTAACGTGAGTAAACAAGGCATTTGATTCTCTATATTCATGTTCCTTAAGTCTAACAGAGAGATCCTTACCAGTCTTCCCAACATAAAATATATCACAATGTCAACATGGCACTTTATAGATGCATCCAGAAGAATTTTCTGGTGAATTCCTGATTAAGATATTCTTTATAGTATTATTGTTGCTGAAGGCAACATTTACATTAAAGGATTTAAGCAACATGAGAAGTAAAGTAATATTATCATCAAAAGGGAGAACTGAAAGATTCTTGGTGTAAATGGAAGGTTTGGGCTCAACTCTATAAAATGATTTCTTTGCTAACTTAAGGGATTTATCAATGAAAGATCTAGGGTACTTTAACTTGGATCCAATAGAATATATCTTCTCAAACTCATCATCAATAAACTCTGGACTGCAAATACGTAATGCCCTAAGGAACATAGATTGAAATGATGATAATTTAACTCTGTCATGTTGAGATGAGTAATAATGGATATTTGCGCATACATTGGTGGGAGGTGGGCAGATTAGAAAGGGTAGTGAGTGGTGGGATGAAAAAGTAAGATTACTGGTGAAAGAGAAGAGAGAGGCATTTGGACGATTTTTGCAGGGAAATAATGCAAATGAGTGGGAGATGTATAAAAGAAAGAGGCAGGAGGTCAAGAGAAAGGTGCAAGAGGTGAAAAAGAGGGCAAATGAGAGTTGGGCTGAGAGAGTATCATTAAATTTTAGGGAGAATAAGAAGATGTTTTGGAAGGAGGTAAATAAAGTGCGTAAGACAAGGGAACACATGGGAACTTCAGTGAAGGGGGCAAATGGGGAGGTAATACCAAGTAGTGGTAATGTAAGGAGACGGAGTGAGTATTTTGAAGGTTTGTTGAATGTGTTTGATGATATATTGGCAGATATAGGGTGTTTTGGTCGAGGTGGTGTGAAAAGTGAGAGGGTTAGGGAGAATCATTTGGTAAACAGAGAAGAGGTAGTAAAAGCTTTGCGGAAGATGAAAGTCGGCAAGGCAGCGGGTTTGGATAGTATTGCAGTGGAATTTATTCAAAAAGGGGTGACTGTATTGTTGACTGGTTGGTAAGATTATTTAATGTATGTATGACTCATGGTGAGGTGCCTGAGGATTGGCGGAATGCTTGCATACTACCATTGTACAAAGGCAAAATAGTTGAAAGTGAGTGTTCAAATTACAGAGGTATAAGTCTGTTGAGTATTCCTGGGAAATCATATGGGAGGGTATTGATTGAGAGGGTGAAGGCATGTACAGATCATCAGATTGGGGAAGAGCAGTGTGGTTTCAGAAGTGGTAGAGGATGTGTGGATTAGGTGTTTGCTTTGAAGAACGTATGTGAGATATACTTAGAAAAGCAAATGGATTTGTATCTAGCATTTATGGATCTGGAGATATGATAGAGTTGATAGAGATGCTCTGTGGAAGGTATTAAGAATATATGGTGTGGGAGGCAAGTTGCTAGAAGCAGTGAAAAGTTTTTATCGAGGATGTAAGGCATGGGTACGTGTAGGAAGAGAGGAAAGTGATTGGTTCTCAGTGAATGTTGGTTTGTGGTAGGGGTGTGTGATGTCTCCATGGTTGTTTAATTTGTTTATGGATGGGGTTGTTAGGGAGGTGAATGCAAGAGTTTTGGAAAAAGGGGCAAGTATCAAGTCTATTGTGGATGAGAGAGCTTGGGAAGTGAGTCAGTTGTTTGTTCGCTGATGATACAGCGCTGGTGGCTGATTCGGGGTGAGAAACTGCAGAAGCTGGTGACTGAGTTTGGTAAAGTGTGTGAAAGAAGAAAGCTGAGAGTAAATGTGAATAAGAGCAAGGTTATTAGGTACAATAGGGTTGAGGGACAAGTCAAGTGGGAGGTAAGTTTGAATGGAGAAAAACCGGAGGAAGTGAAGTGTTTTAGATATCTGGGAGTGGATTTGGCAGCGGATGGAACCATGGAAGCTGAAGTGAATCATAGGGTGGGGGAGGGGGCGAAAGTTCTGGGAGCGTTGAAGAATAAGTGGAAGTCGAGAGGGTTATCTTGGAAAGCAAAAAATAGGTATGTTTGAAGGAATAGTGGTTCAACAATTATGTATGGTTACGGGGCGTGGGCTATAGATAGAGTTGTGCGGAGGAGGGTGAATGTGCTGGAAATGAGATGTTTGAGGACAATATGTGGTGTCAGGTGGTTTGATCGAGTAAGTAATGAAAGGGTAAGAGAGATGTGCAGTAATAAAAAGTGTGTGGTGAGAGAGCAGAAGAGGGTGTTTTGAAAAGGTTTGGTCACATGGAGAGAATGAGTGAGGAAAGATTGACAAAGAGGATATATGTGTCAGAGGTGGAGGGCACGAGGAGAAGTGGGAGACCAAATTGGAGGTGGAAAGATGGAGTGAAAAAGATTTTGAGTGATTGGGGCCTGAACATGCAGGAGGGTAAGAGGCGTACAAGGAAAAGAGTGAATTGGAACGATGTGGTATACCGGGGTCGACGTGCTGTCAATGGATTGAATCGGGGCATGTGAAGCGTCTGGGGTAAACCATGGAAAGTTCTGTGGGGATTGGATGTGGAAAGGGAGCTGTGGTTTCGGTGGATTATACATGACAGCTAGAGACTGAGTGTGAACTTTCCTAGCGCTACCTCGCGCACATGCAGGTGGAGGGGGTTGTTATTTCATGTCTGGCGGGGTGACAACAGGAATGAATAAGGGCAGACAATATGAATTATGTACATATGTATATATCTGTGAGTGTATATATATATATATATATATATATATATATATATATATATATATATATATGTATACGTTGAGATGTATAGGTATGTATATGTGCGCGTATGGACAGACAATATGAATTATGTACATGTGTATATATGTATATATCTGTGAGTGTATATATATATGTATACGTTGTATGTATATGTGCGCGTATGGACGTGTATGTATATGCATGTGTATGTGGGTGGGTTGGGCCATTCTTTCGTCTGTTTCCTTGCGCTACCTCGCTAACGCGGAGACAGCGACAAAATATAATAAATAATAAATAAAAACATTGGTAGGTTTTCTGTATATGCTAAACTTAAACGTGTTTCCTTGCCTATGGATCATGCCCTCATTCTACACTATAATCAACAAGCACACAATATTGCCTTACAGACTATAACTCCTGGGCGTTTATAAAAGTCTCGAGACTTATATAGATTTTGTTACGTTTAATAAGTGATATGTTGACGCCTGAAGGCATGTCACCTTATTATAATGCACAGAGTTCTTATAGACGCGTAGCTCCTTCCTGCTGTAATGCTTCAGACTGTAGAGCAGTAGACCTCCTGCAGGCAAGGCCAGGCCTGAGGGAGGTGGAGCGGGTGAAGGAGAGAGGCGTCCGGTCCCCCGGATGAAGGACCCCCCGAGTGAAAGAGGGACCACACACCTCAGTCAACAGGGAAGGTCCAATATAACTTCACCTGTCATCACACACAGTAATACGGTAACGACTGACACAAATTCAGCTTACATGAGATATTACGCATATATAATCTACATAACCACACCTACAGACGGCTTTGTGGGCTGAGTGGTAGACGGGAGAAGAGGGCGACCTAAAATTAATTCTTACACCCAGGTCCGTCCTCCAGGTCGCACCCTGTACTGGCCTTGCGAGCAGGAGGAGGGAGGAGGAGGTGATGGGTCAAGCAGCAGTCCTCCAATAAACAGGATCACATCCAGCCGTCGCCTGCTGCTGGCCGCACTGGGTCAACGTCGTCCTCAAACACAGAGAAGACTCGGTCAACATCGTCTGGTGTGCGAACACTGAGGCCGACTTGAACGTTCCTCAACCCGCCATTTACGATGCATCACAGATACAGAGATCTTACATTAACTATATATATATATATATATATATATATATATATATATATATATATATATATATATATATATATATATATTTTGAAGGTTTGGTGAATGTGTTTGATGATAGAGTGGCAGATATAGGGTGTTTTGGTCGAGGTGGTGTGCAAGGTGAGAGGGTTAGGGAAAATGATTTGGTATACAGAGAAGAGGTAGTAAAAGCTTTGCGGAAGATGAAAGCCGGCAAGGCAGCAGGTTTGGATGGTATTGCAGTGGAATTTATCAAAAAAGGGGGTGACTGTATTGTTGACTGGTTGGTAAGGTTATTGAATGTATGTATGATTCATGGTGAGGTGCCTGAGGATTGGCGGAATGCCTACATAGTGCCATTGTATAAAGGCAAAGGGGATAAGAATGAGTGCTCAAATTACAGAGGTAAAAATTTGTTGAGTATTCCTGGTAAATTATATGGGAGGGTATTGATTGAGAGGGTGAAAGCATGTACAGAGCATCAGAATGGGGAAGAGCAGTGTGGTTTCAGAGGTGATAGAGGATGTGTGGATCAGGTGTTTGCTTTGAAGAATGTATGTGAGAAATACTTAGAAAATCAAATGGATTTGTATGTAGCATTTATGGATCTGGAGAAGGCATATGATAAGAGCTGATAGAGATGCTCTGTGGAAGGTATTAAGAATATATGGTGTGGGAGGCAAGTTGTTAGAAGCAGTGAAAAGTTTTTATCGAGGATGTCAGGCATGTGTACATGTAGGAAGAGAGGAAAGTGATTGGTTCTCAGTGAATGTAGGTTTGCGGCAGGGGTGTGTGATGTCTCCATGGTTGTTTAATTTGTTTATGGATGGGGTTGTTAGGGAGGTGAATGCAAGAGTTTTGGAAAGAGGGGCAAGTATGAAGTCTGTTGGGGATGAGAGAGCTTGGGAAGTGAGTCAGTCGTTGTTCGCTGATGATAGAGCGCTGGTGGCTGATTCATGTGAGAAACTGCAGAAGCTGGTGACTGAGTTTGGTAAAGTGTGTGAAAGAAGAAAGTTAAGAATAAATGTGAATAAGAGCAAGGCTATTAAGATACAGTAGGGTTGAGGGTCAAGTCAATTAGGAGGTAAGTTTGAATGGAGAAAAACTGGAGGAAGTAAAGTGTTTTAGATATCTGGGAGTGGATCTGGCAGTGGATGGAACCATGGAAGCGGAAGTGAATCATAGGGTGGGGGAGGGGGCGAAAATCCTGGGAGCCTTGAAGAATGTGTGGAAGTCGAGAACATTATCTCGGAAAGCAAAAATGGGTACGTTTGAAGGAATAGTGGCTCCAACAATGTTGTATGGTTGCGAGGCGTGGGCTATGGATAGAGTTGTGAGTAGGAGGGTGGATGTGCTGGAAATGAGATGTTTGAGGACAATATGTGGTGTGAGGTGGTTTGATCGAGTAAGTAATGTAAGGGTAAGAGAGATGTGTGGAAATAAAAAGAGCGTGGTTGAGAGAGCAGAAGAGGGTGTTTTGAAATGGTTTGGTCACATGGAGAGAATGAGTGAGGAAAGATTGACCAAGAGGATATATGTGTCGGAGGTGGAGGGAACGAGAGAAGTGGCAGACCAAATTGGAGGTGGAAAGATGGAGTGAAAAAGATTTTGAGTGATCGGGGCCTGAACATGCAGAAGGGTGAAAGGCGGGCAAGGAATAGAGTGAATTGGATCGATGTGGTATACCGGGGTCGACGTGCTGTCAATGGATTGAATCAGGGCATGTGAAGCGTCTGGGGTAAACCATGGAAAGTTCTGTGGGGCCTGGATGTGGAAAGGGAGCTGTGGTTTCGGGTATTATGCATGACAGCTAGAGACTGAGTGTGAACGAATGGGGCCTTTGTTGTCTTTTCCTAGCGCTACCTCGCACACATGAGGGGGGGAGGGGGATGTTATTCCATGTGTGGCGAGGTGCCGACTGGAATGAATAAAGGCAGACAGTGTGAATTGTGTGCATGTGTATATATGTAAGTGTCTGTGTGTGTATATATATGTGTACATTGAGATGTATGGGTATGTATATTTGCGTGTGTGGACGTGTATGTATATACATGTGTATGGGGGTGGGTTGGGCCATTTCTTTCGTCTGTTTCCTTGCGCTACCTCGCAAACGCGGGAGACAGCGACAAAGCAAAATAATAATAATAATATAAAAAATTATATATATATATATATATATATATATATATATATATATATATATATATATATATATATAAATTTATATATATATAAATCTATATAAATCTATCTATATATATATATATATATATATATATATATATATATATATATATATATATATTCTTTCTTTCAAACTATTCGCCATTTCCCGCATTAGCGAGGTAGCGTTAAGAACAGAGGTCTGGGCCTTTGAGGGGATATCCTCACCTGGCCCCCTTCTCTGTCCCTTCTTTTGAAAAAAAAAAAAAAAAAACACGAGAGGGGAGGATTTCCAGCCCCCCGCTCCCTCCCCTTTTAGTCGCCCTCTATGACACGCAGGGAATACGTGGGAAGTATTCTTTTTCCCCTATCCCCAGGGATAATATATATATATATATATATATATATATATATATATATATATATATATATATATGAATACGAATAAAGTGCATATGAACGCGCACCTTCATAGAACATACAAACCTCCAACAGCCAGGATCGAACTCGGGACCCCTGTGCAAGAGGCAGGCATGCTAACCGCTATATATTTCAGTCCACGGGACATATAAATTATCAAAATGGTTAGTTTCCTTATTAAGCCCTTTAGTGGGCAAGGTATCAAATTCTAATATCATGAAGAATGTAGATTTAGTCAACATGCTAAACAATATCAATATCAATTTTGATTTCAAACTAGTTAGCTTTGATGTTTCCTCACTTTTCACTAAAGTTCCAGTTGATGACCTTTTACAATATTTATTTGATGTCTTGGATGATATTCATTTACCTGTTTCAAAGTCTAATTTCATTAAACTGATAAAATTGTGTATAAAACACTGTGTATTTCAATTTAATGGAGATTATTATGCTCAAAAATTCGGTATGGCAATGGGTAACCCTCTTTCACTTTACTAAGTAATCTTTATATGTATTTTTTTGAAACAAAATTACTAAAGGACTTTTTATTAAAGAAACTTAAGCTTTTCATAAAACTACGTGATTTTTTTTTAAAAGAAAACGAAGTCTTTCACGGAAATTAGCTTTACAGTTTCATTACAGAAGTACGTACGTTGTCCATGGCATAAATTACACTTCTCATAACAGAAACTCAACATCTCAGTGTTTTTTCGCTAAAGAAGAATTATCTTTCAAAAGGAACTAAGCTTAACTTTCAAGGAACTAAGCTTAACTTTCAAGGAACTAAGCTTAACTTTCAAGGAACTAAGCTTAACTTTCAAAAGGAACTAAGCTTAACTTTCAAGGAACTAAGCTTAACTTTTAAGGAACTAAGCTTAACTTTCAAAAGGAACTAAGCTTAACTTTTAAGGAACTAAGCTTAACTTTCAAGGAACAAAGCTTAACTTTCAAGGAACTAAGCTTAACTTTCAAGGAACTAAGCTTAACTTTTAAGGAACTAAGCTCATCTTTCAAGGAACTAAGCTTAACTTTCAAGGAACTAAGCTTAACTTTCGAAAGGAACTAAGCTTAACTTTCAAGGAACTAAGCTTAGCTTTCAAAAGGAACTAAGCTTAACTTTCAAGGAACTAAGCTTAGCTTTCAAAAGGAACTAAGCTTAACTTTCAAGGAACTAAGCTTAACTTTCAAAAGGAACTAAGCTTAACTTTCAAGGAACTAAGCTCATCTTTCAAGGAACTAAGCTTAACTTTCAAGGAACTAAGCTTAACTTTCAAAAGGAACTAAGCTTAACTTTCAAGGAACTAAGCTTAGCTTTCAAAAGGAACTAAGCTTAACTTTCAAGGAACTAAGCTTAACTTTCAAGGAACTAAGCTTAACTTTCAAGGAACTAAGCTTAACTTTCAAGGAACTAAGCTTAACTTTTAAGGAACTAAGCTTAACTTTCAAGGAACTATGCTTAACTTTCAAGGAACTAAGCTTAACTTTCAAGGAACTAAGCTTAACTTTCAAGGAACTAAGCTTAACTTTCAAGGAACTAAGCTTAACTTTTAAGGAACTAAGCTTAACTTTCAAAAGGAACTAAGCTTAACTTTCAAGGAACTAAGCTTAACTTTCAAGGAACTAAGCTTAACTTTCAAGGAACTAAGCTTAACTTTCAAGGAACTAAGCTTAACTTTTAAGGAACTAAGCTTAACTTTCAAGGAACTAAGCTTAACTTTCAAGGAACTAAGCTCATCTTTCAAGGAACTAAGCTTAACTTTCAAGGAACTAAGCTCATCTTTCAAGGAATTAGGATTATCTTTCAAGGAACTAAGCTTAACTTTCAAGGAACTAAGCTTAACTTTCAAGGAACTAAGCTTAACTTTCAAGGAACTAAGCTTAACTTTCAAGGAACTAAGCTTAACTTTCAAGGAACTAAGCTTAACTTTTAAGGAACTAAGCTTAACTTTCAAAAGGAACTAAGCTTAACTTTCAAGGAACTAAGCTTAACTTTCAAAAGGAACTAAGCTTAACTTTCAAGGAACTAAGCTCATCTTTCAAGGAACTAAGCTTAACTTTCAAGGAACTAAGCTTAACTTTCAAAAGGAACTAAGCTTAACTTTCAAGGAACTAAGCTTAGCTTTCAAAAGGAACTAAGCTTAACTTTCAAGGAACTAAGCTTAACTTTCAAGGAACTAAGCTTAACTTTCAAAAGGAACTAAGCTTAACTTTCAAAAGGAACTAAGCTTAACTTTCAAGGAACTAAGCTTAACTTTCAAGGAACTAAGCTTAACTTTCAAGGAACTAAGCTTAACTTTCAAAAGGAACTAAGTTTAACTTTCAAGGAACTAAGCTTAACTTTCAAAGAACTAAGCTTAACTTTCAAAGAACTAAGCTTAACTTTCAAAGAACTAAGCTCATCTTTCAAAGAACTTAGGCTTATCTTTCAAGGAACTAAGCTTAACTTTCAAAAGGAACTAAGCTTAACTTTCAAGGAACTAAGCTTAACTTTCAAAAGGAACTAAGCTTAACTTTTAAGGAACTAAGCTTAACTTTCAAGGAACTAAGCTTAACTTTCAAGGAACTAAGCTTAACTTTCAAGGAACTAAGCTTAACTTTCAAGGAACTAAGCTTAACTTTCAAGGAACTAAGCTCATCTTTCAAGGAATTAGGATTATCTTTCAAGGAACTAAGATTTTCCTACGACGAAATTAGGTTTTTCATAAAAACAACGATGCTTTTTGAAAAAATAAAAAGGAAAAGAAGAAAAAAGAAAAAAACTGGTCCTTCCATAGAGCAATTACGTCACTGCTAAACCAGGGTCGCTTAATATTCCACAAAGATATCAATAATGTGCAAAACGTTTGTAAAATATGATATCTGTCTTTTCCTCATGTGACTATAATCTAACTGGTTATATTCCCGTCATTCGTCACTTCCTGATTTATGGAAACTTCATAGAATCACAATCACTACACAGGTTTATGCAAGGGCGAGTCTCAAACGATGATGAAGGGGTCGCCTGTATGGTGGTGTAGGTAGGGTGTAGGTAGGAAGTTATTATCACGTATTGTTACTGGGTCATCATGCGGGGTACACTGTGTCTATATACACACACACACACACACACCCACACATACACACCACACACATACACCACACACACATACACAACACCCCACACCACACGCACACACACCCCACACACACACATACACCACACACACATACATACACACACACACACACATACACCATACACACATACGCACACACCACATACACACACCACACACACACAAACACACACACACACACACACACACACACACACACCACACACACACACACACACACAAACATACACCACACGCACACACACACACACACACATACACCACACACACACACATACACCACACACACACACATACATACACCACACACACACATACACTACACACACACACACACACACCACACACACACACATACACCACACACACACACACACACACACACACACACAGAGGCAGGCCTGACGACATAACAACTCGTACATACTGTGTGTGTGTGTGTGTGTGTGTGTGTGTAATGGCGGGACATTAAAAAACATTGTGTTCTTTTATATACGCTAAAGTGTTTCATTAAACAAACTACATTCTTCTAATTACAAAATTTTTATTAATTTGAACTTAAAACCCCCTTGAGCAAGACGGTACGATCCTAGGGTAGGACGGTACGATCCTAGGGCAGGACGGTACGATCCTAGGGTAGGATGGTACGATCCTAGGGCAGGACGGTACGATCCTAGGGCAGGACGGTACGATCCTAGGGCAGGACGGTACGATCCTAGGGCAGGTCGGTACAATCCTTGGCCTCGGCGGTACGATCTTTTACACGATCTGCTGAGATCATTTCGGTATAATAGCGTAACTTATGACCTAACCCTTTTTAGAGGTTGTGCGTAAGGGTCGTACTGTCGTGTTCACAAGGGTCGAGTCGTCGTGTTCAAAGGTCGTACCGTCGTGTTCACAAGGGTGAGTCGTCATGTTCAAAGGTCGTACCGTCGTGTTCACAAGGGTGAGTCGTCATGTTCAAAGGTCGTACCGTCGTGTTCACAAGGGTCAAGTTGTCGTGTTCAAAGGTCGTGTTCGAGATATGCATGTACCGTCGTGTTCGATATGCATGATATACCACTACCATATCCAGCAAGAACACGTTACATATATCTATATATACAGTTCACGTTACATATATCTATATATATACAGTTCACGTTACATATATCTATATATACAGTTCATGTTACATATATCTATATATACAGTTCATGTTACATATATCTATATATACAGTTCACGTTACATATATCTATATATACAGTTCACGTTACATATATCTATATATACAGTTCACGTTACATATATCTATATATACAGTTCACGTTATATATATCTATATATACAGTTTACGTTACATATATCTATATATACAGTTCACGTTACATATATCTATATATACAGTTCACGTTACATATATCTATATATACAGTTTACGCTACATATATCTATGTATACAGTTCACGT
>NC_092235.1:15401897-15419397 GCF_036320965.1 Panulirus ornatus
GCACGACGGTACGGCACCATGAGCACAACGGTACGGCACCATGAGCACAACGGTACGGCACCATGAGCACGACGGTACGGCACCATGAGCACAACGGTACGGCACCATGAGCACAACGGTACGGCACCATGAGCACGACGGTACGGCACCATGAGCACGACGGTACGGCACCTTGAGCACGACGGTACGGCACCTTGAGCACGACGGTACAGCCCTTGAGTACGACGGTAAAGCCCTTGAGTACCTCAGACTCTGGGTCAGATCCGAGGCCACATCACGCTGGCCATGAGGGCCATGTCGTGGCCAACAGAGCACACCCCGGCCTTGTTCAGAAGAGGCCACCTCGTAGCCTCGAACCATGATGAAGATACCCCAGTCTTACACACACACAGACACACACACACACACACACACACACACACACACACACAGGGACCATGGGGACCAGGGCCTGGCCACCGAGGCCACCTTTCATGGTCCACAGTCATAACACCACCATGGTGTTCACTCAAAGCAGCAGTGGCCACCCAAGTCCATTTTTCAACAGTCGATCTACCATGCCATTTGAAAGCCCCACAAAGAGGGCCATTTGAAATATAGTCTTTTTTTCTTTTTATAAAAGCCTTTTTTTCCGTAAAGCTCCGTTTAACTATGAATACATACTGAATAAATATATATATATATATATATATATATATATATATATATATATATATATATATATATATATATATATATACAAGAGCTAATAAATACGTGTGCAATTACCTTTTTGTACTGTACGAGGGAAAGAGTTCTATACTCGTGGGGCCCCAGCTCAAAAACACTTTCTGTTATAAAAAATCTTAACTAGTGTGTGTGTGTGTGTGTGTGTGTGTGTGTGTGTGTGTGTATGTGTGTGTGTGTGTGTGTGTGTTCCTTACACGTAACCACATATCTAGACAAATCATCACCAAACTTGACACAACGATACACAGTCACACGAAGGGAGGTCCTGGGGAGAGAGAGAGAGAGAGAGAGAGAGAGAGAGAGAGAGAGAGAGAGAGAGAGAGAGAGAGAGAGAGAGAGAGAGAAATCCCTCTTATCTAGTTTTACCAGAGACGAGTTTATATATATATATATATATATATATATATATATATATATATATATATATATATATATATATATATATATATTTTTTTTTTCTTTTCATACTATTCGCCATTTCCCGCATTAGCGAGGTAGCGTTAAGAACAGAGGACTGGGCCTTTGAGGGAATATCCTCACCTGGCCCCCTTCTCTGTTCCTTCTTTTGGAAAATAAAAAAAAAAAAAAAAAAAAAATTGATAGGGGAGGATTTCCAGCCCCCCGCTCCCTTCCCTTTTAGTCGCCTTCTACGACACGCAGGGAATACGTGGGAAGTATTCTTTCTCCCCTATCCCCAGGGATAATATATATATATATATATATATATATATATATATATATATATATATATATATATATATATATATATATATATATTGCAAAGGATCACAACTGAACGCGTGATCAAGTATATTCCTATATGTTCACAGGAAAATGAAACACGATAAGTTCCCAAGTGCACTTTCGTGTGATAATCACATCATCAGCGGAGACACACAAGAGAGAAATATACAACGAAGAGACGTATATATGCAGAGGACATACACACAAGATATCCTGCTCCAGACTCTGGTCAAGGAAATGTAATCCTTGACGGAACATTGGACAGAGGAGACGCTGCCTGGGGACGGTGGGGGGGCGGGGGGGTGGTTACATCTCAGGCTCCCGCCCTGGTAGGAGGAGCCTCCCCCCCCCCCCCCCCTTCCTCATGGGTTTCCAGCCCCAGTGGTGGTAAGGGGGGGACACTAGGGGGGGGGGGGATGCTGCCGCCATATGAGTCCCGCTCAGGAAGTAGGCGGCTACACATGACGGGTTCTGTAGACGCCAAGGACGGACGGACTGTACACGCAATGGACGGACGGACGGACTGTAGACGCATTGGATGGACAGACGATGTAGACGCAATGGACGGACGGACGGACTGTAGACGCAATGGGCGGACAGACGGTGTAGACGCAATGGACGGACGGACAGACTGTAGACGCAATGGGTGGACGGACGGACTGTAGGCGCGATGGACGGACGGACGGACTGTAGACGCAATGGGCGGACGGACAGACTGTAGACGCAATGGACGGACGGACGGACTGTAGACGCAATGGACGGACGGACGGACTGTAGGCGCGATGGACGGACGGACGGACTGTAGACGCAATGGGCGGACGGACAGACTGTAGACGCAATGGACGGACGGACGGACTGTAGACGCAATGGACGGACGGACGGACTGTAGGCACGATGGACAGACGGACTGACTGTAGACGCAATGGGCGGACGGACAGACTGTAGACGCAATGGGCGGATGGACAGACTGTAGACGCAATGGGCGGACGGACGGACTGTAGACGCAATGGACGGACGGACGGACTGTAGACGCCATGGAAGGCTAGGTTATGAACGGAATGAACGGACGGTCCGTAATGGACACCACGGATGGACAGACGTATTACAGATGCTTCGTATGAACTGCAGAGTCCACGGACGGACGGAGAATACACACAGTAGACGGAAAAACTTGAAATGCCGCGGACGGACTGTAAATGCCACGGACGGACGTACTGTAGACAGCACGGACGGAACGCAGACGACATGGATGGACAGGTGTACTACACATATCACGGACGGACTGACGACACCACGGACGGACAGACTAAACCTACCAAGGACGGACGGAGAATAAACACAACAGATGGAGTGACTTTTAAACGCCACGGACGGACCGTGCACAACACGGACGGACAGCAAACGCCACCCAGCCTGTGTGGGAGTCCAACCCTGACCCACTGGCAGCTCCCCTCCAGTACAACCACAGTGAAGACCTCACACACACACACACACACACACACACACACACATTCGTTCTACCATTGACGATGTAGCGGAGCCAGTGTGTGCTCACGTGGCGTCCACCACTGTACGTACCCACCCACGTGTACACGTGGTACAATTTACACGTGGTAAAATGTACGAGAGGTAAAATGTACGCGAGGTCAAATGTACACGAGGTAAAATGTACACGAGGTAAAATGTACGCGAGGTAAAATGTACACGTGGTAAAATGTACACGAGGTAAAATGTACACGAGGTAAAATGTACACGTGGTAAAATGTACACGTGGTAAAATGTACACAAGGTAAAATGTACACGTAGTCAAATGTACACGTGGTAAAATGTACACGTGGTCAAATGTACACGAGGTAAAATGTACACGAGGTAAAATGCACACGTGGTCAAATGTACACGAGGTAAAATGCACACGTGGTAAAACGTACACGTGGTATATGTACACGGAGTAAAAAAAAAAATAAAAGTAACTTCCCTGATTGGTTTGATGACTTTCGAAATGATGAGTAAAACAGGCGTTGTGTTGGTCAGGGTTGATGACACAGACAAGTTTCCTTTGTAATCACGATCATGACATCCACATATGAGAACACTACATCAATCTAACATTCACAATGACAAAAGACAAACTATCGCTCATACTCGTTATCTTACTTAAACTATCGCTCAAACTCGTTATCTTACATAAACTATAGCTCAAACTCGTTATCTTACTTAAACTATAGCTCATACTCGTTATCTTACATAAACTATCGCTCAAACTCGTTATCTTACATAAACTATCGCTCATACTCGTTATCTTACTTAAACTATCGCTCAAACTCGTTATCTTACATAAACTATAGCTCAAACTCGTTATCTTACATAACCTATCGCTCATACTCGTTATCTTACATAAACTATCGCTCAAACTCGTTATCTTACTTAAACTATCGCTCAAACTCGTTATCTTACTTAAACTATCGCTCAAACTCGTTATCTTACTTAAACTATCGCTCAAACTCGTTATCTTACTTAAACTATCGCTCAAACTCGTTATCTTACTTAAACTATCGCTCAAACTCGTTATCTTACTTAAACTATCGCTCAAACTCGTTATCTTACATAAACTATCGCCCAAACTCGTTATCTTACTTAAACTATCGCTCAAACTCGCTATCTTACTTAAACTATCGCTCAAACTCGTTATCTTACATAAACTATCGCTCAAACTCGTTATCTTACTTAAACTATCGCTCAAACTCGTTATCTTACATAAACTATCGCTCAAACTCGATATCTTACTTAAACTATCGCTCAAACTCGTTATCTTACATAAACTATCGCTCATACTCGTTATCTTACATAAACTATCGCTCAAACTCGTTATCTTACATAAACTATCGCTCATACTCGTTATCTTACATAAACTATCGCTCAAACTCGTTATCTTACATAAACTATCGCTCATACTCGTTATCTTACATAAACTATAGCTCATACTCGTTATCTTACATAAACTATCGCTCAAACTCGTTATCTTACTCAAACTATCGCTCAAACTCGTTATCTTACTTAAACTATCGCTCAAACTCGTTATCTTACAACATCATGAAAGCAACGTGAGGCCACAAAAGTGGAGCATCTCTCATAATCCTTCGTCCATGGTGTCATATTGTTTCACACACAACAAAAGTGTGAAGATACTTTTGTTACCATGTGTATATACACTCGAGAAGATTTCATTTCCATTCCCTATCTTTTTTTTTTTCTGGCATTAGATAAGGCTAGCGCGTACCGCTCACCGCAGGAAAAAAAAAAATTGACCACCGATTCGTGTGTGTGATGTAGGTTTGCAAGTGTTTAAATATGAGAGAGAGAGAGAGAGAGAGAGAGAGAGAGAGAGAGAGAGAGAGAGAGAGAGAGAGAGAGAGAGAGAGAGACTACAGCTAGCGCCTCTCACGGGTCTATCCCCCCTCCCCCCCCCCCCTTTCACGACCCCCCCCAGGACACGGTTTCCAAATGTTTCCCCGAGACACATAGCGCTGCCGCCCGTGGGGCGCCATCCGCCGCGGTTATGACGACAAAGTACAAATCCCGAGTGTGATTGGATGTGCTTCTATGACGTCATCTCGACGTCGATATTTGATTGGTTATCTCCCGTGTTCTGCTCTGAGGATATATGACACCTCGTGTATCCGTTATCCATCTATCTATCTATCTATCCATCTATCTATCTATCTATCTATCTATCTATCTATCTATCTATATATATATATATATATATATATATATATATATATATATTTTTTTTTTTTTGCTTTGTCGCTGTCTCCCGCGTTATATATATATATATATATATATATATATATATATATATATATATATATATATATATATATATATATATATATATACATATATATATATATATATATATATATATATATATATATATATATATATATATACGATTATAGTGTATAGAAACGCGCGTGATCAAGTATATTCCGTCGAGTCCACGGGGAAAAATGAAACGCGATAAGTTCCCAACTGACTGTTATATTTCTCTCTTGTGTCTCCCCTGATGATGTGATTATTACACGAAAGTGCACTTGGGAACTTATCGTGTTTCACTTTCTCCGTGGACTCAGGAATATATATATTTATTTCCACACATCTCTCTTACCCTTACGAGTAACGTAAGGGTAAGAGAGATGTGTGGAAATAAAAGAGCATGGTTGAGAGAGCAGAAGAGGGTGTTTTGAAATGGTTTGGGCACATGGAGAGAATGAGTGAGGAAAGATTGACCAAGAGGATATATGTGTCGGAGTTGGAGGGAACGAGGAGAAGAGGTAGACCAAATTGGAGGTGGAAAGATGGAGTGAAAAAGATTTTGTGTGATCGGGGCCCAAACATGCAGGAGGGTGAAAGGAGGGCAAGGAATAGAGTGAATTGGAGCGATGTGGTATACCGGGGTTGACGTGCTTTCAGTGGATTGAATCAAGGCATGCGAAGCGTCTGGGGTAAACCATGGAAAGCTGTGTAGGTATGTATATTTGCGTGTGTGGACGTATGTATATACATGTGTATGGGGGGGTTGGGCCATTCCTTTCGTCTGTTTCCTTGCGCTACCTCGCAAACGCGGGAGACAGCGGCAAAGTATAATAAAAAAAAAATATATATATATATATGTAAGTAGGAGAGATGGCCAGAGAGCGTTATTGGATTACGTGTTAATTGACAGGCGTGCGAAAGAGAGACTTTTGGATGTTAATGTGCTGAGAGGTGCAACTGGAGGGATGTCTGATCATTATCTTGTGGAGGCTAAGGTGAAGATTTGTATGGGTTTTCAGAAAAGAAGAGTGAATGTTGGGGTGAAGAGGGTGGTGAGAGTAAGTGAGCTTGAGAAGGAGACCTGTGTGAGGAAGTACCAGGAGAGACTGAGTACAGAATGGAAAAAGGTGAGAACAATGGAAGTAAGGGGAGTGGGGGAGGAATGGGATGTATTTAGGGAATCAGTGATGGATTGCGCAAAAGATGCTTGTGGCATGAGAAGCGTGGGAGGTGGTTTGATTAGAAAGGGTAGTGAGTGGTGGGATGAAGAAGTAAGAGTATTAGTGAAAGAGAAGAGAGAGGCATTTGGACGATTTTTGCAGGGAAAAAATGCAATTGAGTGGGAGATGTATAAAAGAAAGAGACAGGAGGTCAAGAGAAAGGTGCAAGAGGTGAAAAAAAAAGGGCAAATGAGAGTTGGGGTGAGAGAGTATCATTAAATTTTAGGGAGAATAAAAAGATGTTCTGGAAGGAGGTAAATAAAGTGCGTAAGACAAGGGAGCAAATGGGAACTTCGGTGAAGGGCGCAAGTGGGGAGGTGATAACAAGTAGTGGTGATGTGAGAAGGAGATGGAGTGAGTATTTTGAAGGTTTGTTGAATGTGTTTGATGATAGAGTGGCAGATATAGGGTGTTTTGGTCGAGGTGGTGTGCAAAGTGAGAGGGTTAGGGAAAATGATTTGGTAAACAGAGAAGAGGTAGTGAAAGCTTTGCGGAAGATGAAAGCCGGCAAGGCAGCAGGTTTGGATGGTATTGCAGTGGAATTTATTAAAAAAGGGGGTGACTGTATTGTTGACTGGTTGGTAAGGTTATTTAATGTATGTATGACTCATGGTGAGGTGCCTGAGGATTGGCGGAATGCGTGCATAGTGCCATTGTACAAAGGCAAAGGGGATAAGAGTGAGTGCTCAAATTACAGAGGTAAAAGTTTGTTGAGTATTCCTGGTAAATTATATGGGAGGGTATTGATTGAGAGGGTGAAGGCATGTACAGAGCATCAGATTGGGGAAGAGCAGTGTGGTTTCAGAAGTGGTAGAGGATGTGTGGATCAGGTGTTTGCTTTGAAGAATGTATGTGAGAAATACTTAGAAAAGCAAATGGATTTGTATGTAGCATTTATGGATCTGGAGAAGGCATATGATAGAGTTGATAGAGATGCTCTGTGGAAGGTATTAAGAATATATGGTGTGGGAGGCAAGTTGTTAGAAGCAGTGAAAAGTTTTTATCGAGGATGTAAGGCATGTGTACGTGTAGGAAGAGAGGAAAGTGATTGGTTCTCAGTGAATGTAGGTTTGCGGCAGGGGTGTGTGATGTCTCCATGGTTGTTTAATTTGTTTATGGATGGGGTTGTTAGGGAGGTAAATGCAAGAGTTTTGGAAAGAGGGGCAAGTATGAAGTCTGTTGGGGATGAGAGAGCTTGGGAAGTGAGTCAGTTGTTGTTCGCTGATGATACAGCGCTGGTGGCTGATTCATGTGAGAAACTGCAGAAGCTGGTGACTGAGTTTGGTAAAGTGTGTGGAAGAAGAAAGTTAAGAGTAAATGTGAATAAGAGCAAGGTTATTAGGTACAGTAGGGTTGAGGGTCAAGTCAATTGGGAGGTGAGTTTGAATGGAGAAAAACTGGAGGAAGTGAAGTGTTTTAGATATCTGGGAGTGGATCTGGCAGCGGATGGAACCATGGAAGCGGAAGTGGATCATAGGGTGGGGGAGGGGGCGAAAATCCTGGGGGCCTTGAAGAATGTGTGGAAGTCGAGAACATTATCTCGGAAAGCAAAAATGGGTATGTTTGAAGGAATAGTGGTTCCAACAATGTTGTATGGTTGCGAGGCGTGGGCTATGGATAGAGTTGTGCGCAGGAGGATGGATGTGCTGGAAATGAGATGTTTGAGGACAATGTGTGGTGTGAGGTGGTTTGATCGAGTGAGTAACGTAAGGGTAAGAGAGATGTGTGGAAATAAAAAGAGCGTGGTTGAGAGAGCAGAAGAGGGTGTTTTGAAGTGGTTTGGGCACATGGAGAGGATGAGTGAGGAAAGATTGACCAAGAGGATATATGTGTCGGAGGTGGTGGGAACAACGAGAAGAGGGAGACCAAATTGGAGGTGGAAAGATGGAGTGAAAAAGATTTTGTGTGATCGGGGCCTGAGCATGCAGGAGGGTGAAAGGAGGGCAAGGAATAGAGTGAATTGGAGCGATGTGGTATACCGGGGTTGACGTGCTGTCAGTGGATTGAAGCAGGGCATGTGAAGCGTCTGGGGTAAACCATGGAAAGCTGTGTAGGTATGTATATTTGCGTGTGTGGACGTATGTATATACATGTGTATGGGGGGGGGGGGGGGGGTTTGGGCCATTTCTTTCGTCTGTTTCCTTGCGCTACCTCGCAAACGCGGGAGACAGCGACAAAGTATAATAAAAAAATAAAAAAATAATATATATATATATATATATATATATATATATATATATATATATATACATACATAGATAGATAGACATAGATAGATCGATAGATAGATAGGTAGATATTTCGACGTCACATGTACGTATTGTCATTAGTCTGACGTCACATATTTGCATGACGTCACATCCACACAATCACGATTTGCTGTCCTTCGGCGTAATTAAATCCCGTCCACACTAACGCATTACGACCCAGCGTAACGCACTCTGAGCGTCACAACACACACGCACTCAAAACGACGCTACGCAAACATACAACCATATACACGTGAGCGATAAATAAGCAATGTTTATATCCTGTTTATTCCCATGTGTTGGCAACATATGTAGGTGGTATGTGGTCTTACAATTATCCTAACCACCTGGAACAGGTGTTCAATTTTCCTTCGGTTGTTGGGTGTGTGGTAGCTTGACGCTAATGGCCATAACGACCCTGGCAGCTGTTAGGCCTAAATCTAAGCAACGACGTGAAGGACATTGAAAAATGAAAAGCAAAAAAAACCGAATCTAAAATCCTGTCTTACAAAGCATTTTTCTTTTAAATGTTAAACATTTCGAATGTTAACCAGACATTTTCCCTGAAAGTTTCGTCACATTCCTCTGTGCCTTGTACATCTTCCTTCCGATATATGGCGGACGGCACGCCGAAACGAACCATCTTCCCATTAACCAGTCAGGGCGATTTAGTCAATGACAGTCATGCATCCACCAATGAAAACCCCGGTCAACGATGGTGTCACCGAAGGCGTCATGGAATGACCAATCGCATCACTGCTCGGCGATGAAGTGGGGACAATGACGTCATGTAGGCACCAACCAAAGCACTTGTAAAAGATGACGTCATGCAGATCGACCAATCAGAGGCGTGTCCTGGCAAGACGCGTTTCACACCATAACAATACTCCCGCCTTTTTGTTTCGTCCAGTGAATCAGCTGCTGCTTTCGAACGCCTGAACGAAGTTTGGCGATACTTTAGCTCAAGTATATTAATAATCATCTACCCGCTCAATATAAAATATGACCTTCGTACAAGGTAACAGTACTCGACTAATAATGCAATAATTTATATTATTTTTCCGATATGTTGACAGCCTAACTCCACCATCCACGAGGCGACGTAGTACACAGTACAGAGTACATAGTACACTACATAGTACACTGTACATAATACACAGTACATAGTACACAGTATACAGTACACTACATAGTACACAGTACATAGTACACAGTACATAGTACACTACATAGTACACAGTACATAGTACACAGTATACAGTACACAGTACATAGTACACTACATAATACACAGTACATAGTACACTACATAGTACACAGTACATAGTACACTACATAGTACACAGTATATAGTACACAGTACATAGTACACAGTACATAGTACACTACATAGTACACAGTACATAGTACATAGTACACAGTACATAGTACACAGTACATAGTACACTATATAGTACACAGTACATAGTACACAGTACATAGTACACCACATAATACACAGTACATAGTACACAGTACATAGTACACTACATAGCACACAGTACACAGTACATAGTACACAGTACATAGTACATAGTACACAGTACATAGTACACTACATAGTACACAGTACACAGTACACAGTACATAGTACACAGTACATAGTACATAGCACACAGTACATAGTACACAGTACACAGTACACAGTACATAGTACATAGTACACAGTACATAGTACATAGTACACAGTACATAGTACACAGTACACAGTACATAGTCAACAGCTATTTCAATTGGAACTCGTCATCAGCATACTGCAGCGGCGCCATTCACCTGATATATATGTGACATACTTCAGTCACACACACACACACACACCTGGCCCACGAGACGAATACACCTGGCACGTGATCCAATGTGACATAAAATTGGCTCTCCATGACGAAATGGGCAACAATGCTATACCGAAATTGGCAATACAGGGTGTGGCCAAATTAGCAAAGGCCATGATGATAAAATGGGCACAAACTATGTTAAAATTGGCTAAAAAAAAAAGTTAAAATCAGCACACACACACACACACACACACACGAAGACGAAATTGGTACACACCATCCTAATATTGGCAGTTAGCAATTGGCTGGAGGTACGAGCCGGTAAATTGGGTAGAGAAACCCCCTAACCACCTCCCCCAATTATCACAGTAATGCTAGATCATTTAGTGTGGCAAGTGTTACAGATAACAAGGCCCGTATCCCGTTTTCATTATATAGGATTTACCCCCCTAAAAAAATGATCCATTCTGAGAAAACAACCCCGAGACCATTTTGGCCTCTATTATACTCCATCATAAGGACGAACCGTTAATTATCGACACAGGTGAGCGTCTGCGTCTATGGGTAACAATACACTTCACAATTACCCGTAGGAGCAGATATATATGACCCCGCTCCAGCCTCTGGTATTACGCACAATGTTTATTACGCACGCAATTTGCGGGAGGAAAGGGGGAGGGGGTGATGAGGGGAGATGGGGGTAATGGTCTTTTATCGACAGTTACGGTAATGTATGGTGTGTGTGTGTGTGTGTGTGTGTGTGTGTGTGTGTGTGTGTGTGTGTGTGTGTTAGTGTGTGTTAGTGTGTGTGTGTATGTGTGTGTATGTGTGTGTGTGTGTGTGTGTGGTGTGTGTGTATGTGTGTATGTGTGTGTGTGTATGGTGCGTGTGTGTGTGTGTGTGTGTGTGTGTGTGTGTGTGTGTATGGTGTGTGTGTGTGTGTGTGTGTGTGTATGGTGTGTGTGTGTGTGTGTGTGTGTGTGTGTGTGTGTGTGTGTGTGTGTGTGTGTGTGTGTGTGTGTATGGTGTGTGTGTGTGTGTGTGTGTGTGTGTGTGTGTGTGTGTGTGTGTAGTGTGTGTGTGTGTGTGTTTGTGTGTGTGTGTGTGTGTGTGTATGGTGTGTGTGTGTGTGTGTATGGTGCGTGTGTGTGTGTGTGTGTGTGTGGTGCGTGTGTGTGTGTGTATGGTGTGTGTGTGTGTGTGTGTATGGTGTGTGTGTGTGTGTGTGTGTGTATGGTGTGTGTGTGTGTGTGTGTGTATGGTGTGTATGGTGTGTGTGTGTGTGTGTGTGTGTGTGTGTGTGTATGGTGTGTATGGTGTGTGTGTGTGTGTATGGTGTGTGTGTGTGCCGGGGGAATTACTATTTACCTTATGACACCTTTACACACCCTCTTCCTACCCGCCCCTTCCCTCCTCCTCCTTTACGGGTCTAACCTATGGGTAATAGAAAACGGGACGCGGGATTAAGTTCCAGAATCATATATATCTGAAAAATCCCGCCCACTCATCCCTCAGTAATGGTATTGGATCACGTGAGAGTCAATTTGCATGTGTTTTGCATACGTGGGGTCAATTAGCATATGTTTTACATAATCCTTCACATCCTCACCTGGCGATCAGAAACATACTTACATGATATTACCACGTTCTCTGTTGTGCCACGTACACACACACACACACACACACACACACACACACACACACATACATATATATATATATATATATATATATATATATATATATATATATCCCCAGGTTGTTATTCCATGTTTGGCGAGGTGGCGATGGGAACAAATAAAGGCAGACAGTATGAATTATGTACATGTGTATATATGTATATGTCTGTGTGTGTATATATATGTGTACATTGAGATGTATAGGTATGTATATTGTGCGTGTGTGGACATGTATGTATATACATGTGTATGTGGGTGGGTTGGGCCTTTCTTTCGTCTGTTTCCTTGCGCTACCTCGCTAACGCGGGAGACAGCGACAAAGCAAAATAAAAATGTGTGGAAGTCGAGAACATTATCTCGGAAAGCAAAAATGGGTATGTTTGAAGGAATAGTGGTTCCAACAATGTTGTATGGTTGCGAGGCGTGGGCTATGGATAGAGTTGTGCGCAGGAGGATGGATGTGCTGGAAATGAGATGTTTGAGGACAATGTGTGGTGTGAGGTGGTTTGATCGAGTAAGTAACGTAAGGGTAAGAGAGATGTGTGTAAATAAAAAGAGCGTGGTTGAGAGAGCAGAAGAGGGTGTTTTGAAATGGTTTGGGCACATGGAGAGAATGAGTGAGGAAAGATTGACCAAGAGGATATATGTGTCGGAGGTGGAGGGAACGAGAAGTGGAAAACCAAATTGGAGGTGGAAAGATGGAGTGAAAAAGATTTTGTGTGATCGGGGCCTGAACATGCAGGAGGGTGAAAGGAGGGCAAGGAATAGAGTGAATTGGATCGATGTGGTATACCGGGGTTGACGTGCTGTCAGTGGATTGAATCAAGGCATGTGAAGCGTCTGGGGTAAACCATGGAAAGTTGTGTAGGTATGTATATTTGCGTGTGTGGACGTGTATGTATATACATGTGTATGGGGGTGGGTTGGGCCATTTCTTTCGTCTGTTTCCTTGCGCTACCTCGCAAACGCGGGAGACAGCGACAAAGCAAAATAAAATAAATAAAATGTATATGTTGAAATGTGTTGGTGTGTATATGTGCGTGTGTGGGCGTTTATGTATATACATGTGTATGTGGGTGGGTTAGGCCATTCTTTCTTCTGTTTCCTTGCGCTACCTCGCTTACGCGGGAGACAGCATCAAAGTATAATAAATATAAAAAATATAAATATATATATATATATATATATATATATATATATATATATATATATATATATATATATATATACATATATATACATAAATGCCCATACACGCATATACACATTTCAACTTATACATACATATACGTACACAGACATATACATATATACACATGTACATATTCATACTTGCTGCCTTCATCCATTCCCCTCGCCACCCCGCCACACACGAAATAGCCCCCCCCCCCCCCTCTCCAGCAAGGTAGCGCTAGCAAAAGACAACAAAGGCCACATTCGTTCACACTCAGTCTCTATCTGTCACGTAATAATGCACCGAAACCACAGCTCCCTTTCCACATCCAGGCCCCATAAAACTTTCCATGGTTTACTCCAGACGCTTCACATGCCCTGATTCAATAAATATGTATGCAAAAACAAACAAACAGGAAAGTGAAACACGATAAGTTCCCCTCGCGAATGCACTTTCGTGTAATGATCACGTCGTCAGGGGAGATACAAGATATCAACTGACTGATCTACGTTTTCTATCTTATTCTTGTGTCTCCCCTGACGATGAGATCATTACATGAAAGTGCACTTGGGAACTTATCGTGTTTCATTTCCCTGTGCTTTTCTTTTGTATATACCAGATCACGCGGACCACTGTGATCTCTTACAATATATATATATATATATATATATATATATATATATATATATATATATATATATATTCCTATGAGTCCCCGTGGACTCATAGGAATATCTTGATCACGCGCAAAATTGTAACCCTTTCCAATATATATATATATATATTATCATATTTATTATTATACTTTGTCGCTGTCTCCCGCGTTTGCGAGGTAGCGTAAGGAAACAGACGAAAGAAATGGCCCAACCCCCCCCCCCCCCCCCCATACACATGTATATACATGCGTCCACACACGAAAATATACATACCTACACAGCTTTCCATGGTTTACCCCAGACGCTTCACATGCCTTGATTCAATCCACTGACAGCACGTCAACCCCGGTATACCACATCGCTCCAATTCACTCTATTCCTTGCCCTCCTTTCACCCTCCTGCATGTTCAGGCCCCGATCACACAAAATCTTTTTCACTCCATCTTTCCACCTCCAATTTGGTCTCCCTCTTCTCCTCGTTCCCTCCACCTCCGACACATATATCCTCTTGGTCAATCTTTCCTCACTCATTCTCTCCATGTGCCCAAACCATTTCAAAACACCCTCTTCTGCTCTCTCAACCACGCTCTTTTTATTTCCACACATCTCTCTTACCCTTACGTTACTTACTCGATCAAACCACCTCACACCACACATTGTCCTCAAACATCTCATTTCCAGCACATCCATCCTCCTGCGCACAACTCTATCCATAGCCCACGCCTCGCAACCATACAACATTGTTGGAACTACTATTCCTTCAAACATACCCATTTTTGCTTTCCGGGATAATGTTCTCGACTTCCACACATTTTTCAAGGCTCCCAAAATTTTCGCCCCCTCCCCCACCCTATGATCCACTTCCGCTTCCATGGTTCCATCCGCTGCCAGATCCACTCCCAGATATCTAAAACACTTCACTTCCTCCAGTTTTTCTCCATTCAAACTCACCTCCCAATTGACTTGACCCTCAACCCTACTGTACCTAATAACCTTGCTCTTATTCACATTTACTCTTAACTTTCTTCTTCCACACACTTTACCAAACTCAGTTATAAAGTTGTTCGCCGTTTCCCGCGTCAGCGGGGTAGCATTATTCGCTCTCGTTCACCCACTATCCAATTTTGTAAATCATTGCCCCATGCTTGGTGACATCCCTGGCCATCACGCCTCCATCCCCCACCCAAGGGTCGTACCTGCCGTGCTCAAGGGTCGTACCTGACGTGCTCAAGGGTCGCATGCGTCGTGCTCAAGGGTCGTACCTGTCTTGCTGAAGGGTCGTACCTGCCGTGCTCAAGGGTCGTACCTCACGTGCTCAAGGGTCGCACCTGTCGTGCTCAACGGTTGTATGCGCCCTGCTCAAGGGTCGTGCCTGTCTTGCTCAAGGGTCGTACCTGCCGTGCTCTAGGGTCGTACCTGCCGTGCTCAAGGGTCGTATGCGTCGTGTTCAAGGGTCGTACCTGCCGTGCTCAAGGGTCGTACCTCACGTGCTCAAGGGTTGTACCTGTCTTGCTCAAGGGTCGTACCTGCCGTGCTCAAGGGTCGTACCTGACGTGCTCAAGGGTCGCATGCGTCGTGCTCAAGGGTCGTACCTGTCTTGCTCAAGGGTCGTACCTGCCGTGCTCAAGGGTCGTACCTGACGTGCTCAAGGGTCGCATGCGTCGTGTTCAAGGGTCGTACCTGCCGTGCTCAAGGGTCGTACCTCACGTGCTCAAGGGTCGTACCTGCCGTGCTCTAGGGTCGTACCTGCCGTGCTCAACGGTCGTATGCGTCGTGCTCAAGGGTCGTACCTTTCTTACTCAAGGGTCGTACCTGCCGTGTTCTAGGGTCGTACCTGCCGTGCTCAAGGGTCGTATGCGTCGTGCTGAAGGATCGTACCTGTCGTGCTCAAGGGTCGCATGCGTCGTGCTCAAGGGTCGCACCTGTCTTGCTCAAGGGTCGTACCTGCCGTGCTCAAGGGTCGTACCTGACGTGCTTAATTGTCATATGCGTCGTGCTCAAGGGTCGCATGCGTCGTGCTCAAGGGTCGTATGCGTCGTGCTCAAGGGTCGTATGCGTCGTGCTCAAGGGTCGTACCTGCCGTGCTCAAGGGTCGTACCTGCCGTGCTCAAGGGTCGTCCATGCCGTGCTCAGGTGGTATCAGCTTTCAAGGGTAGTTAACAACGATCTTTGGATCATCAAACGACGCAATGCAACGACACGCACGCACGCACGCACGCACGCACGCACGCCCGGCAAGCAAGAGCATCAACGTCATTCGTTATAACGCTACAACGAACCAGTGGAATGACGTCACCGAATTCTGGTGTGGCGTACACACGTTTTCTGTCTTCTTCATCTCTCTCTCTCTCTCTCTCTCTCTCTCTCTCTCTCTCTCTCTCTCTCTCTCTCTCTCTCTCTCTCTCTCTCAAACTCCATCCCGTTTTCTTATCATTTTTCCTCGTTCTATTTTCTAATTTCTATTCCTCCTCTATGTAGCATTCAACCCGTTTTCTTTTTCATATATACTTCCTTATATCGATCTGGCTTCCTCTTTTATCACTACCCTGGTTTCAGTTCTATTTCATTCGACCCAGTTTTCTGTGTCTCTTTTACTGTAGATACTTTTATTTCTATTCCCACCCGGTTTTCTGCTTTATTCCCATGCCTAGTCCGTTTTCTACTTCTACTCCCAACCCATTTTCTACCTTACTGATATTTCCCCAGCCGGTTTTCTGCACTGCTTATATTCTAACCCCGTTTTCTGCTCCACATACACTCACCCACCCCGCTTCATTTGAATCTCTCTCTCTCTCTCCTCTCTCTCTCTCTCTCTCTCTCTCTCTCTCTCTCTCTCTCTCTCTCTCTCTCTCTCTCTCTCTCTCTCTCTCTCTCATCCCAAATCACACAAAGTAAACTACTAAGGATAAAAAAAAAAACCCACAAAAATAAAAGTTACAAATATTTCCTGGTATTTCTTATTTGTCAATAAAGTCATGAGATCAACACCTTACTGGCCAAACACCTGACCCCCAGCCCGGCCATGTGTGTGTGTGTGTGTGTGTGTGTGTGTGTGTGGCACACCTGGCGTCAGAGCTTCAGGTGTACAGCTAGACCTGCTGGTTACCACATGATGACGTAGATGGCCCAGTTGATCCCCTGGCAACCCAATGGACCCACACCTGAAATCACCAACCAACCAAGTAACCAACCAACCAGCAAACTTCCCAACCACCCACCTAAATAACCAACCAAATACATAAATAGAAAACCACCCAACTACATTAATAACCAACCAACCAACTACATAAATAAGCAACCAACCAACTACATAAATAACCAACCAACCAACAACATAAATAACCAACCACCGAACTACATCAATAACCAACCAACCAAATACATAAATAACCAACCAACCAACTACATTAATAACCAAC
>NC_092235.1:15424397-15506897 GCF_036320965.1 Panulirus ornatus
GAACGTACACTCCACACCTGAACACGACGAGGAACGTACACTCCACACCTGAACACGACGAGGAACGCACACTCCACACCTGAACACGACGAGGAACGTACACTCCACACCTGAACGCGACGAGGAACGTACACTCCACACCTGAACACGACGACGAACGTACACTCCACACCTGAACACGACGAGGAACGTACACTCCACACCTGAACACGACGAGGAACGAACATTCCACACCTGAACACGACGAGGAACGCACACTCCACACCTGAACACGACGAGGAACGCACACTCCACACCTGAACACGACGAGGAACGCACACTCCACACCTGAACACGACGAGGAGAGTACACTCCACACCTGAACACGACGAGGAACGTACACTCCACACCTGAACACGACGAGGAGAGTACACTCCACACCTGAACACGACGAGGAATGCATACTCCACACCTGAACACGACGAGGAGCGTACACTCCACACCTGAACACGACGAGGAACGTACACTCCACACCTGAACACGACGAGGAACGTACACTCCACACCTGAACACGACGAGGAACGTACACTCCACACCTAAACACGACGAGGAACGTACACTCCAAACCTGAACACGACGAGGAGAGTACACTCCACACCTGAACACGACGAGGAATGCATACTCCACACCTGAACACGACGAGGAGCGTACACTCCACACCTGAACACGACGAGGAACGTACACTCCACACCTGAACATGACGAGGAACGTACACTCCACACCTGAACACGACGAGGAACGTACACTCCACACCTGAACACGACGAGGAACGCACACTCCACACCTGAACATGACGAGGAGCGTACACTCCACACCTGAACACGACGAGGAACGCACACTCCACACCTGAACACGACGAGGAACGTACACTCCACACCTGAACACGAGGAGCGTACACTCCACATCTGAACACGACGAGGAACGTACACTCCACACCTGAACACGACAAGGAATCGCACACTCCACACCTGAACACGACGAGGAAGCGTACACTCCACACCTGAACACGACGAGGAACGTACACTCCACACCTGAACACGACGAGGAGCGTACACTCCACACCTGAACACGACGAGGAACGTACACTCCACACCTGAACACGACGAGGAACGTACACTCCACACCTGAACACGACGAGAACGTACACTCCACACCTGAACACGACGAGGAACGTACACTCCACACCTGAACACGACGAGGAACGTACACTCCACACCTGAACACGACGAGGAACGTACACTCCACACCTGAACACGACGAGGAACGTACACTCCACACCTGAACACGACGAGGAACGTACACTCCACACCTGAACACGACGAGGAACGCATACTCCACACCTGAACACGACGAGGAACGTACACTCCACACCTGAACACGACGAGGAACGTACACTCCACACCTGAACATGACGAGGAACGTACACTCCACACCTGAACACGACGAGGAACGTACACTCCACACCTGAACACGACGAGGAACGCACACTCCACACCTGAACATGACGAGGAGCGTACACTCCACACCTGAACACGACGAGGAACGCACACTCCACACCTGAACACGACGAGGAACGTACACTCCACACCTGAACACGAGGAGCGTACACTCCACATCTGAACACGACGAGGAACGTACACTCCACACCTGAACACGACAAGGAATGCATACTCCACACCTGAACACGACGAGGAGCGTACACTCCACACCTGAACACGACGAGGAACGTACACTCCACACCTGAACACGACGAGGAGCGTACACTCCACACCTGAACACGACGACGAACGTACACTCCACACCTGAACACGACGACGAACGTACACTCCACACCTGAACACGACGACGAACGTACACTCCACACATGAACACGACGACGAACGTACACTCCACACCTGAACACGACGAGGAACGCACACTCCACACCTGAACACGACGAGGAACGTACACTCCACACCTGAACACGACGAGGAACGCACACTCCACACCTGAACACGACGAGGAGAGTACACTCCACACCTGAACACGAGGAACGTACACTCCACACCTGAACACGACGAGGAACGTACACTCCACACCTGAACACGACGACGAACGTACACTCCACACCTGAACACGACGAGGAGAGTACACTCCACACCTGAACACGACGAGGAGAGTACACTCCACACCTGAACATGACGAGGAGAGTACACTCCACACCTGAACACGACGAGGAGAGTACACTCCACACCTGAACACGACGAGGAGAGTACACTCCACACCTGAACACGACGAGGAGAGTACACTCCACACCTGAACATGACGAGGAGAGTACACTCCACACCTGAACACTACGATGAGAGTACACTCCACACCTGAACATGACGAGGAGAGTACACTCCACACCTGAACACGACGAGGAACGCACACTCCACACCTGAACACGACGACGAACGCACACTCCACACCTGAACACGAGGAACGCACACTCCACACCTGAACACGACGTAACCAATGTACTTTAATTACTTTAAATGTAATGAACCAATGTACTTTAATTACTTTAAATGTAATGAACCAATGTACTTTAATTACTTTAAATGTAATGAACCAATGTACTTTAATTACCTTAAATGTAATGAACCAATGTACTTTAATTACTTTAAATGTAATGAACCAATGTATTTTAATTACTTTAAATGTAATGAACCAATGTACTTTAATTACTTTAAATGTAATGAACCAATGTACTTTAATTACTTTAAATGCAACGACCAATGTACTTTTATTACTTTAACTGCAACGAACCAATGTACTCTTATTACTTTAAATGCAACGAACCAATGTACTTTAATTACTTTAAATGTAATGAACCAATGTACTTTAATTACTTTAAATGTAATGAACCAATGTACTTTAATTACTTTAAATGCAACGAACCAATGTACTTTAATTACTCCAAATGTAATGAATCAATGTACTTTAATTACTTTAAATGTAATGAACCAATGTACTTTAATTACTTTAAATGCAACGAACCTATGTACTTTAATTACTTTAAATGTTATGAACCAATGTACTTTAATTACTTTAAATGTAATGAACCAATGTACTTTAATTACTTTAAATGTAATGAACCAATGTACTTTAATTACTCCAAATGTAATGAACCAATGTACTTTAATTACTCCAAATGTAATGAACCAATGTACTTTAATTACTTTAAATGTAATGAACCAATGTACTTTAATTACTCCAAATGTAATGAACCAATGTACTTTAATTACTTTAAATGTAATGAACCAATGTACTTTAATTACTTTAAATGTAATGAACCAATGTACTTTAATTACTTTAAATGTAATGAACCAATGTACTTTAATTACTTTAAATGTAATGAACCAATGTACTTTAATTACTTTAAATGTAATGAACCAATGTACTTTAATTACTCCAAATGTAATGAACCAATGTACTTTAATTACTTTAAATGCAACGAACCAATGTACTTTTATTACTTTAAATGCAACGAACCAATGTACTTTTATTACTTTAAATGCAACGAACCAATGTAATTTAATTACTTTAAATGTAATGAACCAACGTCCTTTAATTACTTTAAAGTTATACTCAGTCAAGTACACTTAATTAATTAGGACACCCTTGGTGGTCGTACTTTTATGTAATCCTACTTCTCTTATTTCCCGATATTCCCTCAAATATTATTCCTCTTATTTCCCGATATTCCCTCAAATATTATTCCTCTTATTTCCCGATATTCCCTCAAATATCATTCCTCTTATTTCCCGATATTCCCTCAAATATCATTCCTCTTATTTCCCGATATTCCCTCAAATATTATTCCTCTTATTTCCCGATAATCCCTCAAATATTATTCCTCTTATTTCCCGATAATCCCTCAAATATCATTCCTCTTTTCAATTTGTTTCGTCTAATATTCCGTCATGTAACGTTTCTCCTTCTCATATTCCATCAACAAATACTTTTCCTTTCCATTCGTTTCTTCAGGTATTCCGTTGACCAATATTCCTCCTCTCCCTCTTTGTTCCATCCGAATATTCCTACAACTAATACTCCTCCTTCATGCCTGTTCTACATCTGGATATTCTTGCAGCTAAAGTTCCATCCTTCAACCCTCTGTTCCATCCGAATATTCCGTCACCTGTCCTCTCACAACCCTCTGCTCCATCCGGATATTCCTACAACAAATATTCCTCCTTTCCAGCCTCTCTGGTCTTCCTTGCGATATTCCACCTCCACCAGTCGCCACAATATACCGCCAGTAAACACACGACACCTCCACTACTGACCGAAATACACCCCGCCCCGCCGTACTCAAACACCGAAAACGTGTAAACAGACACGACAGACCCGTCACCAGCCAATGGGCAGTACGGTGACGTATAATGGTGCCTTACCATTGGCTGTTGCAGTCAGGCAGAGAGAACGGGTCCAAAAATAAATAATCAATCAATAGTAATAATAATAATAATAATAATAAATAATTAATCAATAATAATAATAATATTAATAATAATAATAATCCTCCCCTCTCGTTTTTTTTTAATTTTCCAAAAGAAGGAACAGAGAAGGGGGCCAGGTGAGGATATTCCCTCAAAGGCCCAGTCCTCTGTTCTTAACGCTACCTCGCTATCGCGGGAAATGGCGAATAGTATGAAAAAAAAAAAAAAAAAAAAAATAATAATAATAAATAATTAATCAATAATAATAATAATAAATAATTAATCAATAATAATAATAATAATAATAATAAATAATTAATGAATAATAATAATAATAATAATAATAATAATAATAATAATAATAATAATAAATAAATAATTAATCAATAATAATAATAATAATATTAATAATAATACTAATAATAATAATAATAATAATAATAATAATAATAATAATAATAAATTAATAACTAAATAAATAAAATGAAGAAGACAAAAATGTAAATACAGTAACAGTGTAATTCCGGAATCCACACACAACGAAATCTGGCCATTTAATAACTTCGTTAATGAACGGTTAAAACTCCATTACACATAATTATTTCCAACTTTATATATAATAAACAAAAAATGATCTAAAACATTCAACGTTGCTACCCATCTTATCTTTTAATTTCTATCTAAATCATCATTAAATGTTGTTAATTACAGAATAACGGTAACTTAGTCGATAAAGAATGTCTGTTGACATCACAGAAATATTCGACAATATTTATATATATATTTTTTCCCCCCAGCCAAAAATAACACACCATTAGTTCACTAGACACCGATTTTCCTTACGAATAATTTGCATACACACGTATTATTACTGCCCCAAACATTTTTCATTTTTATCAGTTTTCTTTTATCATTTATCTTTGTAAAATAATTACCACATGAGCACGGCTGGGGTTGGGTACTGCCTGGGTCACATTGGTGGCTGAACATTATCATGCTAGTGTTATCTTAAGGTTAGGTTTTTCACGGGGTTTCACTATACCGGTATACCTCGCTATACCGGTATACCTCGCTATACCGTTATAGCGAGGTATACCGGTATAGCCACCACTCTCTCTACACCGGTATACCTCGCTATACCGGTATACCTCGCTATACCGGGAGGTTAGCCACATATGTCGTCACTGAAGACCAGTACATCAACACGCAAACCACAGTTGACCTCAGCTGGTGTGTAATGATGATGGTGCTAACGACCATTAAACCCGCCAGTCATACACATTCTCACCAAGACAATATTACAACCATCTGGTACAAAGCTGTTTAGAAAAACTTAAAAAAAAAAACTTTTTTGAGCTTCAAAACTAGTGTCTCCCATTTTTTTGAACATATAAATATCTTAAAAAAAAACTTTTTTGAGCTTCAAAACTGGTGTCTCCCATTTTTTTGAACATATAAATATCTTATTTTATATATTCATGTGAGTAAATTTTTCATGTCTTTACTGAATTTGAGCCAAAATAGGAAATGCTTAATATTGTATGCTTCTGGAAGGCTCGACAGCATTAACTTTCTCATTATTATCAACATTACGTTTCACTGTTGACATACCCTTGACCACGACGGTACGACCCTTGACCACGACGGTACGACCCTTGACCGTCGTACGACGGTACGATCCTTGACCACGACGGTACGACCCTTGACCACGACGGTACGACCCTTGACCACGACGGTACGACCCTTGACCGTCGTACGACGGTACGATCCTTGACCACGACGGTACGACCCTTGACCACGACGGTACGACCCTTGACCACGACGGTGCGACCCTTGACCACGATGGTACGACCCGTGACCACGACGGTACGACCCTTGACCACGACGGTACGACCCTTGAGCACGACGGTACGACCCTTACGACCCTTGAGCACGACGGTACGGCCCTTGATCACGACGGTACGGCCCTTGACCACGACGGTACGACCACTGACCACGACGGTACGGCCCTTGACCACGACGGTACGATCCTTGACCACGACGGTACGACCCTTGATCACGACGGTACGACCCTTGACCACGACGGTACGACCCTTGATCACGACGGTATGACCCTTGACCACGACGGTACGACCCTTGACCACGACGGTACGACAACTGGGTATGACGTCGTGGCCTTCGACTCGACCATTACAGTTCAAAGGTCAGGTCGCCATGCACAAGGACAGCACCGTCCAGCTCAAAGGCCTTACTGCAGGATCCAAGGACTGCAGCCTTATGACCTCAAGGGTTTACGATGAAGTGATAAGTCTGGAAGAGAGAAAAATGAGGAGAGACCTGATCACAACCTTGGAAGGTCGTAAAACAGATCAAGAACCACTTGGGCAGCGAACAGTTCTTCCGGGAGATGTAAGGGCAGAACCAACCAGACGACTTAACATGAAATTCAGCAAGAAACTTATTACGAAATATTCTTATATAGTACACGAATGGTGGAGGAATGGAGCAACATGACTGAGGACATGATTAATATACACATGGTACAGAAATTTGAGAGGATATATGATAACAGAGAATGTTAAAGTGATGGGGCCTCACGAGTGTACAAACTCCCTCTGTGTACAGTGTAAATGGGTCATTACTCACACACACACACACAAATGTGTGTGTGTGTGTGTGTGTGTGTGTGTGTGTGTGTGTGTGTGTGTGTGAGCATCATCTCTTACAGTACATATTTTCACACCCACGTAGCCTGAAACTGACCCCACAATACAGAACTCTGGCTGGACTGTGTACTTACCATTGAAGCTTCGGGCACCACTGGAGGGTCGGGTCAGGTCAGGTCAGAACTCACCTGAAACAATACAAAATTATGTATAAACAAATGTAGCACAAACCATGGAAGATACATGTACAGATATCACGGAAGATACTCCCACAGATGTTACAGATAATGTAATACTTCCACAGATGTTACACATAATGTAATACTTCCACAGATGTTACACATACTGTAATACTTCCACAGATGTTACAGATAATGTAATACTTCCACAGATGTTACACATAATGTAATACTTCCACAGATGTTATAGAACCTATGACAGTGCCACAGATTTTACAGATAATGTAATGCTTCCACAGATGTTATAGAACCTATGACAGTGCCACAGATGTTACAGAAACATGATCACCCCCACGGTTACTTCCCACACTTCCTTGTTAACAGTGGGCCACCATCTTCCTCAGTAACACTACCCATCCACATCATTACAAACTCCCATCTTCTAACAACCATTATAATCCTTTGTCGGTTGACAAACAAGACATCAGATCACTGTACATAACGAGACTATCACAGAGCGCACCAGAATTGCCCCTGGTATCATAACAATAGACAATGTAACCCAAACTTGGACTATCTCATCACCACAACTGATCAGTCAGTCTCTTTCGGAGACCCAAGCGGTATCGTATCGCGTTCCCGACGCGGCCGTCCAAACTTGCCAACATCGACGACTATCATGTGATGAGTCGACTTGTTACAGTTGGTGGAGGGCCACATTCTATCCGCCGAGTTGAGGATGAAGTTAGTTTCGGCAGGTAAGACGAGCTTCCTGCTGGGGTTATGAGCGGGTGCTGCTGGGGTGGGTGTATTTATACAGGACAAATCGTACGATGATCTTCAGACCACGGATGAAGTCTCCTCCTCCGTTCAGGCTCTTCCATCATCATTTTGAGTGTGAACAAATGGGGCCTTTGTTGTCTTTTTCCTAGTGCTACCTCGCACACATGAGGGGGGAGGAGGATGGTATTCCATGTGTGGCGAGGTGGCGATGGGAATGAATAGGGGCAAGCAGTGTGAATTGTGTGCATGGGTATATATGTATGTGTCTGTGTGTGTATGTATATGTGTACATTGAGATGTATAGGTATGTATATTTGCGTGTGTGGACGTGTGTGTGTGTACATTGTGTATGGGGGGGGGGGGGTTGTGCCATTTCTTTCGTCTGTTTCCTTGCGCTACCTCGCAAACGCGGGAGACAGCGACAAAGCAAAATAAAAAAAATAAAAAAATAATACATATATATATATATATATATATATATATATATATATATATATATATATATATATATATATATCCGGAGTCCGTCTCACTTCCCCTCAGAGACTTAGGTTGGGCCTGCATGTGCGCCCGCCCACCTGGCATACCTTAATATACAGGTGTTCGCTGAAAAATGTCGTCATAAATACATGGCGCGGTGCAGGTTTGTGGCGCCGTATTTCTAACTTACACATGTAAATGAGGGCCAGGCCTCCTGCACGGAGACGGAGAGCTCCCTCACACTCGCCCTCCTCCTACCTACATATATGGAGCACGTGGCACACACGCCCACCTCAACGTCTTAAAGGGCACGTATTATTCTGGCCGTGCGTTCCACACACACACACGTCGCGGGTTTCGAACGCACGACAAAAAAATAATGCCATGGAGGAAGACATTTAAACGCCCCGTGATAATGATGGGCAAAACAGGAAAAAAAAAAAAAAATGGCTTCGACGTCGCGCTATGCTGGAAAATACGACTCCTCTAAGTACGACTACTGACGGAGAAGACCTTTCTGAATACGAAGATACGACCAACGATGAAGGTACGACCCCTCGAGCAAGATGGGACGACCTCATGTAAGTACGATGAGCACGACCCTCTCGAACATGGCGGTACGACCTCTATGAGCACGGCGATACGACCCCCCCCATGAGCACGACCTCCTCGCACACGGCGGTACGACCCCCCTCGAGCACAACGGTACGACCCCCATGAGCACGACCCCCTCGAGCACGACAGTAGGACTCCCACCCCACCCCCTCGAGCACGACCTCCCGAGTATGAGAGCCTGACCTCTGACCTGTGACGCTATGACACAAAGGTCAACCTTAGACATAAGTATTCATAAAACAGAACAAAAAATATATTAAAAAAAAATGATTCAAGTTTAACTTTGAGACACAAGAACAACTTAAACATGAACAATAAAACTAATAAATCAACAAATCGCAAAATAACATCAATAATTTCATCCATGTTGTCAAAACGTCAGAATGACATAAAATGATCCAGTAATTTATCTCTTCCAATTATCAATACATCAACCTTATTATCATTATCATACATCAACGCTAAAATATCATCAATAATGTATTAACAACATCTACCGACGACATTTACCCAGTAATGTTTACTGAACAACATCCATTATAACAACACCACAACAACATGGCATCAACAATACACCAACATATTATCAACATCTAATTGTCAACAATATACGACAATATAGCTAAGCACACTACTGTATTACAACAACAATACTGTATTACGACAACAATACTGTATTACAACAACAATACATCAACATCACTGAGCCAACAATATACCATCATTATAACTACTGTATTACAACAACATTACATCAACATCACTGAGCCAACAATATACCACCATTATAACTACTGTATTACAACAATACATCATCACTGAACCAACAATATACCATCATTATAACTACTGTATTACAACAACATTACATCAACATCACTGAACCAACAATATACCACCATTATAACTACTGTATTACAACAATACATGAACATCACTGAACCAACAATATACCATCATTATAACTACTGTATTACAACAACAATACATGAACATCACTGAACCAACAATATACCACCATTATAACTACTGTATTACAACAATACATCATCACTGAACCAACAATATACCACCATTATAACTACTGTATTACAACAATACAACCTACCACCAACAACATGTGAAGATTCTACGAATATCTCCCAACCAATATTCGCCCCCACCCCCATACATCCACCGTAAATATTCCCATGATCCATGACCCCAGCAGCTGCCACCACACAGCATTTCCCTGTGCTGTCCAACCCGCGTTCCTCCTTCAGCCAACGTGTAAATCATAACCGAGAAATTAATTAACAAGATCTGCCTTCCTGACTGAGTTTCCCCCCCGAGACCTGGCTCAACCTGCCAGGTTAACACATCTTTAACTTGGGATCTTCTTCTGGTTCTTCTTTTTAGTATTTGCCGAAGATGTAATTCCTCAGGTGTGGAGGTGGTGCCTGTGTCTCTCACGACCAGACCTTCATGTATCATTTACTGAGTGACTTTGTTCTTTGTGGCTCGTGGGGAAACTCCCTTCTCCATAGAGGTTTGGGGAATGTCATTTATCCATGATTCTCTTTCTTCTTTGACTTTCAATTATTCCATGAGGTTCCTGGAAAGCTCTTTTTCCCATGACGATTTTGGAAAGCTTCATATTCTAACGAGGATTTTGGAAATCCCACTTTTCCATAAGGTTTTTGGAAATCTCACTTTTCCATGAGATTTCTGGAAACTCCTTTTCCATGAGGTTTCTGGGAAGTTCTCTATAAGGATGATGTAAAGCTCCCTTTTCATAAGATTATGGAAATTCCAATTTTCCATACCGTTTCTGGGAAGCTCTTTTTCCATACGATTCTAGAAATCCCACTTTTCCATAAGATTTTCAGGAAACCACCTTTTCCATAAGCTTCTGGAAAACCCACTTTTCCATACGGTTTCTGGGAACCTTTTTATTTTTGCATAAAGTTTCTGAAAGACTCAGTTTCGCCAAAGGTCTATCATTGTTGCAGGAAGGGAAGCCTTCTGTGAGGAGGAGATCCGAGCTTAGTGAGGTCATCTCGACTCATCACTGTGGCTGCTGCTTAATAAAGTATCTAATTTCCCTTAATGATCTTTCTTGGGGATGACTTAACGTCCGAAGTTCTACGGAACGACCCTTGATTTTGATGGCCCTCAGGGTCACAGGTCAAAGGCTCTAGGGGGTCATCATACCCAAGGATCGTCCAGTCGTGTCCAAAGAGGATTGAAAAGAAAATATGACCAAATAAAGCAATCCTTCTCCATACTGACAAGGGTTCCCACCTGATGAAGCAGTGGCTGCTCGCCATGGAAATCACTGGCTCTTGCTGACCAAGGATCAAAGTCTCTCTCTCTCTCAATGAGAGCCAAACATCGGTCCTCCCTGCTTCTTATTAACTCCTTTCCTGTCCCATCGATCTTGCTGGAGGTCCCGCAGCACTCAGGAGGCCGGCCACGTCCACCGGTCGGGTCCACAGGTCATCAAGTGTCGTGATGATGGGCGCGTCACACATCACGACTACACTACGAGTGTGGGATGTCGCCCCGTCTTCCTCCAGTGGTCCTCATACCGTCGCTCCTCCTCCTCCTCGTCGTCGTCGTCTACAGGAGATCAAACATCACTACGTTCTCCGTTCCTCTCTCTCTCTCTCTCTCTCTCTCTCTCTCTCTCTCTCTCTCTCTCTCTCTCTCTCTCGTTACTGAAGGCGAGTGCTCCTCCCTCACCACTCCCCCACAATCCCACCCATGTGTAAGCCTCTGTGTCACACACACAAGGCTCAAAGAAATTCTTTCTCCCCCGACACGACGAAACTTTTTTCCTTTCGCTCACTCTCACCCACTCTCTCTCGCCCTCTCTCTCTCTCCTTCATTATTACGGCTCAAAACTTTCTTTCTCTCCCACAACCCAAGACGGCGCGACACAGTCTTTCTTCCTGACCAACATGCCTCAAAGTCTTTCCCCTCATCTTTTTTTTTTTCGAACCAGCGTTCCACTAATAAGACACACCCCTCCACCACACCAACACCAACCACACACTCTCTCTTCTTCGTTCTAATCATATATATATAAACCATGGAAAGCTGTGTAGGTATGTATATTTGCGTGTGTGGACGTATGTATATACATGTATATGGGGGGGGTTGGGCCATTTCTTTCGTCTGTTTCCTTGCGCTACCTCGCAAACGCGGGAGACAGCGACAAAGTATAAAAAAAAAAAAAATATATATATATATATATATATATATATATATATATATATATATATATATATATATATATATATATATATATATCCCCTCCCTCTCCTACTTTACATAGCACCTCTCTCTCTTCCAGCCCCTCACGGCAATCTCATCTCAGTCACTACCTTCTTCACTCCCCAGTGAGCCATCCCCCCAGGCTCTTTGGCGGTAAGTGGGGAGGAGGGACGTCAGGCGTAACAGCTCCGCCCCCGGCAATATTTACAATCCTGTGAAACGTTACACTTGTAATCTTATTATACATATATCATTTTAGTCATTTTATTATACTTCATCGACGTATCTCGTGTTAGACGATGAATGACCCAACCCACCCACATACACATATATGTACATAAACGCCCACACACACGAAAATATACATACATATACATACACAGACATACACATATATACACATGGACATATACATATATACATATTCGTACTCGCTGCCTTCATCCATTCCCGTCGCCACCACGCCACACGAAATATTATCACCCCCCAACCCCACCCCCTCCAGCGAGGTAGCGCTAGGAAAAGACGAAAAAAGGCAACACTCGTTCACACTCAGTCTCTAGCAGTCATGTCTAATGCACCGAAACCACAGCTCCCTTTCCACATCCAGACCCCACAAACCTATATATATATATATATATATATATATATATATATATATATATATATATATATATATATATATATTCGCCATTTCCTGCGATAGCGAGGTAGCATTAAGAATAAAAGACTAAGCCCCCGAGGGAATATCCTCACTTGGCCCCCTTCTGTTCCTTCTTTTGCAAAATTAGAAAAAAGACAAAATACTGGAAGGGAGGATTTCCAGCCCCCCGCTCCCTCCCCTTTTAGTCGCCTTCTACGACACGCAGGGAATACGTGGGAAGTATTCTTTCTCCCCTATCCCCAGGGATAATAAGTGTGTGGAAGAAGAAAGTTAAGAGTAAATGTGAATAAGAGCAAGGTTATTAGGTACAGTAGGGGTGAGGGTCAAGTCAATTGGGAGGTGAGTTTGAATGGAGAAAAACTGGAGGAAGTGAAGTGTTTTAGATATCTGGGAGTGGATCTGTCAGCGGATGGAACCATGCAAGCGGAAGTGGATCATAGGGTGGGGGAGGGGGCGAAAATTTTGGGAGCCTTGAAAAATGTGTGGAAGTCGAGAACATTATCTCGGAAAGCAAAAATGGGTATGTTTGAAGGAATAGTGGTTCCAACAATGTTGTATGGTTGCGAGGCGTGGGCTATGGATAGAGATGTGCGCAGGAGGATGGATGTGCTGGAAATGAGATGTTTGAGGACAATGTGTGGTGTGAGGTGGTTTGATCGAGTAAGTAACGTAAGGGTAAGAGAGATGTGTGGAAATAAAAAGAGCGTGGTTGAGAGAGCAGAAGAGGGTGTTTTGAAATGGTTTGGGCACATGGAGAGAATGAGTGAGGAAAGATTGACCAAGAGGATATATGTGTCGGAGGTGGAGGGAACGAGGAGAAGAGGGAGACCAAATTGGAGGTGGAAAGATGGAGTGAAAAAGATTTTGTGTGATCGGGGCCTGAACATGCAGGAGGGTGAAAGGAGGGCAAGGAATAGAGTGAATTGGAGCGATGTGGTATACAGGGGTTGACGTGCTGTCAGTGGATTGAATCAAGGCATGTGAAGCGTCTGGGGTAAACCATGGAAGGCTGTGTAGGTATGTATATTTGCGTGTGTGGACGTATGTACATGTGTATGGGGGGGGGGGGGGGTTGGGCCATTTCTTTCGTCTGTTTCCTTGCGCTACCTCGCAAACGCGGGAGACAGCGACAAAGTATGAAAAAAAAAAAAAAATATATATATATATATATATACACTCTTTCCCTGGGGATAGGGGATTAAGAATACTTCCCACGTATTCCCTGCGTGTCGTAGAAGGCGACTAAAAGGGGAGGGAGCGGGGGGCTGGAAATCCTCCCCTCTCGTTTTTTTTTTAATTTTCCAAAAGAAGGAACAGAGGGGGCCAGGTGAGGATATTCCAAAAAAGGCCCAGTCCTCTGTTCCTAACGCTACCTCGCTAACGCGGGAAATGGCGAATAGTTTGAAAGAAAAAAGAAAAGAATATATATATATATATATATATATATATATATATATATATATATATATATATATATATATATATATATATACATACATTACTTGCATCGCAGTAAATACCATAAAGAAGGGCATATTAGTTTCTGGTTATCAGTTTATCTAACTCGAGGTATAGAAAATATATAAATATATATATTTATCTCGCTAACCTGAAGACTGTGAGATTTAGCAAGTTGTTCCAACCCTGGGGTGGGTGGGTGGGTGTGAGGCACGAGCAGTGACGGCTGAGTGTGTGTTGCCCTCAAGCGTTCACACACCAACACTACACACGCTCTCCCACTACACTTCAACACTGCCTGCTCACCTCACGACTTGATATATATATATATATATATATATATATATATATATATATATATATATATATATATATATATATATATATAAATTCATACCAAAAATAACATCGCATAATGATATTACTTCAAAACATGCCATTGCAACCACCACTTGCTGAACTCCCAAAACTGCACTAGAAATTACACCTATCGCAATGATTACATTTTAAGTATTTCCTCTTCGCTAAATTACACCTCGATTATCCTTCATCTGAGATGTACGAGGAGAGGAGAAACAGCTCGTTGTCAAACTTCCGTCAACCAGGAAACATGTAACTCATCATATGATCAACTCTAACATCAGAACTGTGGTGCGGTGTTGAAGTACGCGGCCCACCACCATCGCCGGGGGGGGCAGTAACGTCCCCCACTTAAGGACGTGCTCCTCCGTTAACAATGTTTGCCGTACTGCATTATACACAGCCTGGACGACCAAGCTGTGCGGGTGCTCGTGGTCCAGGGTTCGCATCTCATGGTCGAGACCTCTCACAGACTCAAGATTGCGGGATGGGAACACCATATTGCATTAGGACCCTTTGTACGGCTGCTACAGGCAACACTGCTTTATATATATATATATATATATATATATATATATATATATATATATATATATATATATATATTACACTTAACCGCCATCTCCCGCGTTAGCGAGGTAGCGCAAGGAAACAGACAACGAATGGCCCTAACCCACCCACATACACATGTATATACATAAACGCCCACACACGCACATATACATCTCAACGTATACATAGATATACATAAACACATATATACCTATATACACATGTACATATCCATACTTGCTGCCTTCATGCATTCCCGTCGCCACCCTGCCACACACACGATATAGCATCCCCCCCGTCCAGCGAGGTGTAGCGCTAGGAAGAGACAACAAAGGCCACATTCGTTCACACTCAGTCTCAAGCTGTCATGTATAATGCACCGAAACCACAGCTCTCTTTCCACATCCAGGCGGAACAAAACTTTCCAGACGCTTCGTCAGTTTCCTGGCGCTACCTGGCTGACGCAAGATGCAGCGATCGGGTGTAGGGGGAAGAGAAGAAAATGTATATGTTATCCTTTTCCATTTCCTTCGCGCATTTGCGCTGCTTCCTATGGGAAGGGGTGGCGTCGGGAATGAATAAAAGTGAGCAAGTATGAATATGTACATGTGTATATTTGTATGTGTATATATATGTATACTGCAAGAGGTCAAAGTGGTGTCAGTGATCCACAATATGCATAAAACCACTAGGAAAATGAAACACGGTAAGTTCCCAAGTGCACTTTCGTGTAATGATCAACATCGTTAGGGGAGATACAAGAACGAGACAGAAAACGTAGAAGTCAGTTGATATAGAAGGAAGGGACGTAGATGAGACGCCAGTGGTAAACAACTTAACCGGAAGGTGGTGCTTAGGTTGGTGTTGTTCGGGTCTGGCATCATGCCTGTCATAAAATTTTCATGATGTGGACGAGAAAGAGAAATGTTTACGAACCGCGCTTACGACAAGGTTATCCGGTTTGCCTAGGCCTTAACTAATATTAATGTTACAATTCTTGGCGTGTTCAATAATAGAAGATTCAGTGATATTTCTCGAGGTAAATGAGTTACAGTTCATAACTGAAGTGGCGTTACTCCAGTCAATACAATGATCATAATTCTTAATATGATTAAAGAAAGCATTTGATTCTTGTCTTGTTCTTATACTACATTCATGTTCCTTCAGTCTAATACAAAGATCCTACCAGTCTGCCAAACATAAAACATACTACAATTCTTACATGGTACTGTGTAAACACAGCCCGCAAAATTCGCTGGTGAGTTTTTGATTAAGATCTTCTTTATAGTATTGTTATTGCCAGTGTTATTGTAGTCTTCAGCAATAATAAATATGTATACATTCGCGTATGTGTATGTGTGTGAATATATATATATATATATATATATATATATATATATATATATATATATATATATATATATATATATATATATAAAATATTATATAAAATATAATATAATATATAATATATATTATATTATATTATATTATATTATTAGAGCAAGGTTATTAGGTACAGTAGGGTTGAGGGTCAAGTCAATTGGGAGGTGAGTTTGAATGGAGAAAAACTGGAGGAAGTGAAGTGTTTTAGATATCTGGGAGTGGATCTGTCAGCGGATGGAACCATGGAAGCGGAAGTGGATCATAGGGTGGGGGAGGGGGCGAAAATTTTGGGAGCCTTGAAAAATGTGTGGAAGTCGAGAACATTATCTCGGAGAGCAAAAATGGGTATGTTTGAAGGAATAGTGGTTCCAACAATGTTGTATGGTTGCGAGGCGTGGGCTATGGATAGAGTTGTGCGCAGGAGGATGGATGTGCTGGAAATGAGATGTTTGAGGACAATGTGTGGTGTGAGGTGGTTTGATCGAGTAAGTAACGTAAGGGTAAGAGAGATGTGTGGAAATAAAAAGAGCGTGGTTGAGAGAGCAGAAGAGGGTGTTTTGAAATGGTTTGGGCACATGGAGAGAATGAGTGAGGAAAGATTGACCAAGAGGATATATGTGTCGGAGGTGGAGGGAACGAGGAGAAGAGGGAGACCAAATTGGAGGTGGAAAGATGGAGTGAAAAAGATTTTGTGTGATCGGGGCCTGAACATGCAGGAGGGTGAAAGGAGGGCAAGGAATAGAGTGAATTGGAGCGATGTGGTATACAGGGTTTGACGTGCTGTCAGTGGATTGAATCAAGGCATGTGAAGCGTCTGGGGTAAACCATGGAAAGCTGTGTAGGTATGTATATTTGCGTGTGTGGACGTGTGTATGTACATGTGTATGGGGGGGGGGGGGGGCCATTTCTTTCGTCTGTTTCCTTGCGCTACCTCGCAAACGCGGGAGACAGCGACAAAGTATAAAAAAAAAAAAAAAAAAAAAAAAAAAAATATATAATATATAATATATAATATATCATATAATATAAAATACACACACACACACACACACACACACACACACACATATATATATATATATATATATATATATATATATATATATATATATATATATATATATATATATGTGTGTGTGTGTGTGTGTGTGTGTGTGTGTGTGTGTGCCTTTGTTTCCTGACGGTACCTCGCTAACGCTGGAAACAACGATCAATGAAAGAGTCCTTGTGTTGACCATGACCTTTCTAAAGGCTCCTGCGCTACTTCCAGTAGCAGGGAAACATGGACTCCGTTGGAATGAGGAGTTCTTGACGCGACCGTCTGTGCTCACAGTGATACAGCCTAGTCACACCTGTACGTATATAAACATCCAGACCAATTTACTCCATCATTTCAGGGGAACTTGTTGAGCGCGTACAGCAATTCATCAAACAATACATTACCCTAATTTCCCAGAGCCAGAGGCCATGCCTAACTCTATGAAATACGAGTAGGTTGGCAATATGAATGTATTACACACATCATTTCTACATCAATAGCGATTACAAATAAAATATACGACTGTTTTATGCATGGACCTCCGTGGTGCAGCTGTTACCATTCCTGACCGTGACGCATTCACGGGCCGTCCAGGGTCCAGCGTACGGGTTCCAATCCTGGTTGCGGCAATCGATCCACATTCAACCCAGCTCTTCATCCACCTTTAAGAATTGGTTGATTAAAGGGTTACCTGGCTCAGTCTTGGGAAGTGAGTGAGCTGTTGTTTGCTGATGATACAGCGCTGGTGGCTGATTCGGGTGAGAAACTGCAGAAGCAGGTGACTGAGTTTGGTAAAGTGTGTGAAAGAAGAAAGTTGAGAGTAAATGTGAATAAGAGCAAGGTTATTAGGTACAGAAGGGTTGAGGGACAAGTCGATTGGGAGGTAAGTTTGAATGGAGAAAAACTGGAGAAAGTGAAGTGTTTTAGATATCTGGGAGTGGATTTAGCAGCAGATGGAACCATGGAAGCGGAAGTGAGTCACAGGGTGGGGGAGGGGGTGAAGGTTCTGGAAGCGTTGAAGAATGTGTAGAAGACGATAACGTTATCTTAGAGAGCAAAAATGGGTTTGTTTGAAGGAATAGTGGTTCCAACGATGTTATATGGTTGGGAGGCGTGGGCTATAGATAGGGTTGTGAGGAGGAGGGTGGATGTGTTGGAAATGAGATGTTTGAGGACAATATGTGGTGTGAGGTGGCTCGATCGAGTAATAATGAAAGGGTAGAAGAGATGTGTAGTAATAAAAAGAGTGTGGCTGAGAGAGCTGAAGAGGGTGTATTGAAATGGTTTGGTAACATGGAGAGAATGAGTGAGGAAAGATTGACAAAGAGGATATATGTGTCAGAGGTGGAGGGAACGAGAAGTGGGAGACCAAACTGGAGGAGGAAGGATGCATTGAAAAAGATTTTGAGCGATCGGGGCCTGAACATACAGGAGGGTGAAAGGCGTGCAAGGAATAGAGTGAATTGGAACGATGTGGTATACCGGGGTCGAATATTATATGATATTACATGATCGCCTGGCTGTTATAGTTTTGTATGATAGATATATATATATATATATATATATATATATATATATATATATATATATATATATATATATATATATGTGTGTGTGTGTGTGTGTGTGTGTGGAGAGAGAGAGAGAGGTTTTCATACAATGCACTCAACATAAACGTCACAAACAACTCAGAACTGCATAATTACGAGAGCCGAAATAATCTGTGCATTGTACAGTATCAAATCACACACTCGCGTTTGGCCATAAATCTAAATATAATTCCATGGTATCATACGTGTAAGCTGCAGCTAAAGTCGTCTTTTATCTCCATCTACCTTTTTCTGTGAGGCTTTTCTAGACAAGGTGACGTTATTGTAACAATTATTTCTGTGACAATTTGATCTCTAGACATTAAAGAACGATAATGTAATTCATCAGTTGGAATTATCTTAGCACATTACTGCTAACGTACCTCGCTTGCTGACGCTGAAGGCACGGCGATACGTCTCGTGAATACGACGGTACGACTCATGGGCACGACGGTACGACCCATGAAAACAAAAGGTACGACCCATGAGTATGACGGTACGGCTCGTGAGCACGACGGTACGACTCATGGGCACGACGGTACGACTCATGGGCACGACGGTACGACCCATGAAAACAACGGTGCAACCCACGGACACGACAGTACGGCCCGTGAGCACGACGGTACGACCCTTGAGCACGACGGTACAACCCATTAGCCAGACGGTACGACCAATGAGCACGACGGTACGACCCTTAGGTACAATGGACTGACTTTTGACCAAACCAAACACAGTCTAGTCAAAAGCCATAGATCGTACCGTTGTGCTTAATAAGTTAACATGTGTGATGAAGACATAACGAGTGAGGAAACATTGACAAAGAGGATATATGTGTCACAGGTGGAGGGAACGAGGAGAAGTGGGAGACAAATTGGAGATGGAAGGATGGAGTGACAAAGATTTTGAGCGATCGGGGCCTGAACATGCAGGAGGGTGAAAGGCGTGCAAGGAATAGAGTGAATTGGAACGAAGTGGTATACCGGGGTCGTCGTGCTGTCAATGGATTGAACCAGGGCATGTGAAGCGTCTGGGGTAAACCATGGAAAGTTCTGTGGGGCCTGGATGTGGAAAGGGAGCTGTGGTTTCGGTGCAATATACGTGACAGCTAGAGACTGAGTGTGTACGAATGTGGCCTTTGTTGTCTTTTCCTAGCGCTACCTCGCTGGAGGAGAGAGAGAGAGAGAGAGAGAGAGAGAGAGAGAGAGAGAGAGAGAGAGAGAGAGAGAGAGAGAGAGAGAGAGAGAGAGAGATGCTATTTGATGTGTGGCAGGGTGGCGACGAAAATGGATGAAGGTAGCAAGTATGAACATGTACATGTGTATATATGTATATGTCTGTGTATACGTACTTTGAAATGTATATGTATGTATATGTGCGTGTGTGAGCGTTTATGTACATCCATGTGTATGTGGGTGGGTTGGGCCATTCCTCGTCTGTTTCCATGCGCTACCTCGCTGACTCGGGAGACGGCGATTAATCATAACATATATATATATTCCATGTTCGTATCATGGCCACAATGTCAAGTGTTAGCCAGGCTATCACACGACAATGCCTACACTTGTACGGTAATCACATTACAATCAAATTGCGCAGAAAATGTGATGGAAAAACCACCATAGAAAACGGATGGCCGCCGTATTGTGGTCGCACTATCAGCGGCACTGCCCGCCTGGGTGGACCAGCACTCTGACCCCACCACTCCAGTGGCTGTCACATGTCACTCCTCTGTCCCAGGTGGCTGTCTTATCTCCCTGCCTCAGCCACACTTGGCCTCCTGGCTTTCACTCCACAAAATCTAAACAATCTCGGCGCGTCACACGTGACAGGACGTAACACCGTCACACGTTAACAAGGGACAGGACGTAACACTATATTCCCCTGCGGTGAGCGCTACCCGCTCGCAACACCCCCCCCCTACCCCCCATGATAACACCGGGCGTCTCGACTGTCTACAATGAGCAACACAAAAGATTTCTACTCGTCCTGCAACACAGGGGACAGTGTTGCAACACAGGGGACAGTGTTGCAACACAGGGGACAGTGTTGCAACACAGGGGACAGTGTTGCAACACAGGGGACAGTGTTGCAACACGGGAGACTGTTGCAACACAGGGGACAGTGTTGCAACACAGGAGACTGTTGCAACACAGGGCACAGTGTTGCGACACAGGGGACAGTGTTGCAACACAGGGGACAGTGTTGCAACACAGGGGACAGTGTTGCAACACAGGAGACTGTTGCAACACAGAGGACAGTGTTGCAACACAGGGGACAGTGTTGCAACACAGGGGACAGTGTTGCAACACAGGGGACAGTGTTGCAACACAGGGGACAGTGTTGCAACACAGGGGACAGTGTTGCAACACAGGGGACAGTGTTGCAACACAGGGGACAGTGTTGCAACACAGGGGACAGTGTTGCAACACAGGGGACAGTGTTGCAACACAGGAGACAGTGTTGCAACACAGGAGACAGTGTTGCAACACAGGGGACAGTGTTGCAACACAGGGGACAGTGTTGCAACACAGGGGACAGTGTTGCAACACAGGAGACAATGTTGCAACACAGGGCACAGTGTTGCAACACAGGGCACAGTGTTGCAACACAGGGGACAGTGTTGCAACACAGGGGACAGTGTTTCCTGTTGTAATACTTCCGCGTTTACACCTCCGACGTGGCGTTGTTACAATTACAACGCTGAGGACAACATAGTGTGGCTTGTGTCTTCGTTATTCCGCTTACTGTTGTACCGTTTACTGTTGTGATGGTTGTGCCGTTTATTGTGATGGTTGTGCCGTTTATTGTGATGGTTGTACCGTTTACTGTTGTGATGGTTGTACCGTTTACTGTTGTGATGGTTGTGCCGTTTACTGTTGTGATGGTTGTACCGTTTACTGTTGTGATGGTTGTACCGTTTACTGTTGTGATGGTTGTACCGTTTACTGTTGTGATGGTTGTACCGTTTACTGTTGTGATGGTTGTACCGTTTACTGTTGTGATGGTTGTACCGTTTACTGTTGTGATGGTTGTACCGTTTACTGTTGTGATGGTTGTACCGATCCTGGAACTGTGTGTAGTGTTGGCTGTATCGCTTACTGTAGTCGTAGTGTTGGCTGTATCACTTACTGTAGTTGTAGTGTTGGCTGCATCACTTACTGTAGTTGTAGTGTTGGCTGTATCGCTTACTGTAGTTGTCGTGTTGGCTGTATCACTTACTGTAGTTGTAGTGTTGGCTGTATCACTTACTGTAGTTGTAGTGTTGGCTGTATCGTTTACTGTAGTTGTAGTGTTGGCTGTATCGTTTACTGTAGTTGTAGTGTTGGCTGTATCACTTACTGTAGTTGTAGTGTTGGCTGTATCGCTTACTGTAGTTGTAGTGTTGGCTGTATCACTTACTGTAGTTGTAGTGTTGGCTGCATCACTTAATGTAGTTGTAGTGTTGGCTGTATCGCTTACTGTAGTTGTAGTGTTGGCTGTATCACTTAATGTAGTTGTAGTGTTGGCTGTATCACTTACTGTAGTTGTAGTGTTGGCTGCATCACTTAATGTAGTTGTAGTGTTGGCTGTATCGCTTACTGTAATTGTAGCGTTAGCTGTATCGCTTACTGTAGCTGTAGTGTTGGCTGTATCGTTTACTGTAGTTGTAGTGTTGGCTGTATCGCTTACTGTAGTTGTAGTGTTGGCTGTATCACTTACTGTAGTTGTAGTGTTGGCTGTATCGCTTAATGAAGCTGTAGTGTTGGCTGTATCGTTTACTGTAGTTGTAGTGTTGGCTGTATCGCTTACTGTAGTTGTAGTGTTGGCTGTATCACTTACTGTAGTTGTAGTGTTGGCTGTATCACTTAATGTAGTTGTAGTGTTAGCTGTATCACTTAATGTAGTTGTAGTGTTGGCTGTATCACTTACTGTAGTTGTAGTGTTGGCTGCATCACTTAATGTAGTTGTAGTGTTGGCTGTATCGCTTACTGTAGTTGTAGTGTTGGCTGTATCGCTTACTGTAGTTGTAGTGTTGGCTGTATCACTTACTGTAGTTGTAGTGTTGGCTGTATCGCTTAATGAAGCTGTAGTGTTGGCTGTATCGTTTACTGTAGTTGTAGTGTTGGCTGTATCGCTTACTGTAGTTGTAGTGTTGGCTGTATCACTTACTGTAGTTGTAGTGTTGGCTGTATCACTTAATGTAGTTGTAGTGTTAGCTGTATCACTTAATGTAGTTGTAGTGTTGGCTGTATCGCTTACTGTAGTTGTAGTGTTGGCTGTATCACTTAATGTAGTTGTAGTGTTGGCTGTATCACTTACTGTAGTTGTAGTGTTGGCTGCATCACTTAATGTAGTTGTAGTGTTGGCTGTATCGCTTACTGTAATTGTAGCGTTAGCTGTATCGCTTACTGTAGCTGTAGTGTTGGCTGTATCGCTTACTGTAGTTGTACTAGTATTAGCTGTAGGTCTTACTGGCGGCCAGACAACGCCCCACGTGGATGTGGACCAGCTGCTTACGAGGAAATTAATTACTGCACCTGTACGACACAGGCAGGTGAGGGGCAGCAGACACTGTGATCATCATGATGATGTGGGGGCTTCCAGCAGGCAGTGGAAGGCATGGTCATGCACGACATGTTTATGTTATTACTGGCTTGAATTGTTGGTGGGTTGTAATTGAAATCTAAGAGTAGAAAACGAGTTGAGATTTATAAAGAGAGATATGGAGAAAAAAATGAGGCGATTTTGTACTGTGAAATTCAAGAAACTTACAGCTACCTCGTAAAGAAATATGTTCAGTGCGAGAAGAGTGAGTTGTGTGTGGACTGTGATCACCAGTGTGAGTGTAAAGGAGAGTTTAGGAGACGGGAGAACGATGATACACGAGGAGGAGGAAGAGAGAAGGCGACAGGACACGACCCTTTGGAACACTAACGAAGATGGGATATGAGGGAGAAGTCGCTCCGTCAGCAACTATCACTTGAAAGAATACAAAGAGAAGCAGAAAAAACAAACCATGGAAGTTGAGAAAAAAACATGGTCTCCAAGTTGGTCCTTGACAACCATCTCCCCTCCCAAGTACGGCTCCACGCTGAGTGGGTTGGGGGGGCCTTCCCCTTCCCATCATACACACAACACAAAGTAATTCAACAACTCGCACGTGTCTGTCCAGACTACACGCGTCGTCCCCACACCACAAATAGACACATACTTCCTTCTTTTCCTCACCCAAGTGTGTTTGCATGTAGCGGGGATGGGTCGACATATGTGTGACAGTACGTGTACCTTTATCTAACAATATACTGATACAATTACGTCAAAAATACACAAATATCAATTCTAAATACTCTTACTTCCTCTAGGAACCCTCTTATGGGGCTTCAAGGATGTGTTCCAGCCCAAGGGAGGAGGGTAATGACTGTCTCCTGTTGACTGAGAAGTTCCTCGTCCACACTATACTCTACCACGAATCTAACCTGGACCCTACACTCGATTGGACAATCACTCCCACTGACCCAGAGACCAACAGTTTGAGCAGGACATGTGACACACATGAGACATTCGCTACACACACACCACAAACATCAACAAAAGAACCACACAGAAACCAAATGCCCCTAGAGCACTAACTGGTACCACAAGTGGGTAAGAGAAGGAATCACCTACAGTCTTCTGCAAACGGTTCATCCGCTCCAGCCTAAACTAAGCCTCACCTCCCTGGTCGTCCATCCTCTCACAAGCAATTACAACTAAGCCGCAAACCGTATTAAACAACACCCAGATGAATCACTGACTTTAACAACCACAAACACAACACCTACACAATAACACACACACACACACACACACACACGTCCACCAATACAAACATTGCCACTCTGACAGTACTAGAACCCACCCACCCCCTCAACCTCTCTAGTTTAAACCCCTCTATAAATCACTTATAAAAGCCTAGATGTAAATAAAAACTTACCCTTGTCTTACACTCCATCACACTACATACACTCACACATCCTCCCAACTTCAAGCAAACAACACATCCACAAAACACAGAAACACAGGAATGACCCGAAGATCACTATGCAGTCGTTCAACCAACTGGGTCCTCAGCGCCACCCCAACCAGACACACACACACACACCACCTGATACCCACACCAGGGTTTGTACATCCACGAGTCATAGCTGCGTCTCTGCTGCTCCCTGGATATCCTACAACATCCCTACAACACCACAAACACTGATCTCACAAGTTCGCAAGTTTTGGGGCACACTTCCGTAGTGGACGTCTGCTAATACTGGACAGCCCAGGGCGGCGCCATGGGTAGTTGCACCAGCTGTGCCACAACACAAAGGAACGAGGGAGTCTGGAGATGTTCGAGTAGTATGTCACAACAACATCCACAACGTGGGGTGACCACAACAGTAAAGCGACGTCTTACATTTACTGCAGCAGGTAAATAATTTAATTTACTTCCCTCCCTTTCCTCTGCCTCAACTTAACGCCTCCTCTGCCTTCCCACCTTCCTTCACCTGCTTCCCTCCCATTCCCTCCTCCTCTTCCTTCCCACCTTCCTTCACCTGCTTCCCTCCCCGCTTCTGCCACAGGTCCCTTCCCTTCTAGGGCAACAGGACGGTAAAGAACATAACACAGTAATCCGCCCACGCCATCACCGCCAATCGGCAGATTTGCACAAGTTCCCCCGACTCGTTCCATTTTCTTAACGAACAGAAAATGTAAATGTTGCCTCCCGTACCCTTAAAAAATTGAAGATTTTATATTCTCTCTCACTTGAAAATATAATAAAAAAGGCTACATATTATTTCTATCACTTGTTACTACATTACTTATAAAACTAGATGGCTCCTGCAGACACAAAACTTAAATAGTTTTTCAAATCCCTTTTCGTTTAAAGAGCAGAAAAACAACTAAATATTATATAAACCCTGTTATGTGTTGTTCGCGTACGTCCACACCACCACCAAGGCCACGCGTCGGGCCGCTGCTGCTTCCTACAGTTTGAGTGAGGTGAGCAGCCACACGAGGACTGACCGTCATGATACCTCCTGCTTACTTCGAAAGAGCTGAGCTGTCGAGTTCTCTTCCGCCTTCCCAGTCTACCTATATCCTTTCAACCCGTAAGGGTCAGGTCTACGAACACCTGCAAAGCACTAATCAACCTCGATGCACTTAATGGTCTCGTTTTATCCCCCCTCTCAACCACGAGGGCTCTGCCCTAGACACGTCTCCCCCCACGTCAAGTTGGTCACTTTGGCTTCAACACGACGACGTTCTAGTTAACTTTATAACTCGTTTTTTCCCTTAACTTTTAATAGTTAATAAAACAATTATCAAGTACTATAAAGTTAGGTTGCCAAAGTCGGTCTTTTACGCTGATGAATTTGGGACCCCCCAAAATACTTCCCACCTGCATAATTTTAAAGTTACGTGAGGTGAAGATTTTAACATACTGTCCCACAATGCCTATCAAGGTTCATGTCTTTAAAATACTCAGAATATATATATATATATATATATATATATATATATATATATATATATATATATATATATATATATATATATATATTATCCCTGGGATAGGGGAGAAAGAATACTTCCCACGTACTCCCTGCGTGTCGTAGAAGGCGACTAAAAGGGGAGGGAGCGGGGGGCTGGAAATCCTCCCCTCTCATTATTTTTTTAATTTTCCAAAAGAAGGAACACAGAAGGGAGCCAGGTGAGGATATTCCCTCAAAGGCCCAGTTCTCTGTTCTTAACGCTACCTCGCTAACACGGGAAATGGCGAATAGTTTGAAAGAAATATATATATATATATATATATATATATATATATATATATATATATATTTATATATATATATATACGGGAGCGAGGGCTGGAAATCCTCCCCTCCACTTTTTACTTTTCCAAAAGAAGGAACAGAGAAGGGACCAAGTGAGGATTTTCCCTCAGGCTTAGTCCTCTGTTCTTAATGCTACCTCGCTAACGCGGGAAATGGCGAATATGTATTAAACTATATGCATATAATAAGTTTATGATAAGCTCGTTGTCTGTCTTAGACAATCACATGTTTACCAAATGGCGCCCTAGCTACGTCTCTTCATTGTATATAAACTGACTTATATTTCTCTCTTGTGTCTCCTCTGATGCGATTATCACACGAAAATACACTTGGGAAATTGACGTGTTTCATTTTCCCCGTGGACTCATAAGAGCATATATTTATCTATTTATTATACTTTGTCGCTGTCTCCCGCGTTAGCGAGGTAGCGCAAGAAAACACAAAAGAATGGCCCAACCCACACATATACAGATGTATATACATACACGTCCACACACGCACATATACATACCTATACATTTCAAAGTATACATATATATACATACACAGACATATACAAATATACACATATACATAATTCATACTTGCTGCCTTTATTCATTACCGTCGCCACCTCGCCACACATGAAATGAAAACCCCCTCCCCCCGCATGTGCGCGAGATAGCGCTAGAAAAAGACACAAAGGCCACATTCGTTCGCACTCACTCTCTAGCTGTCATGTATAATACACCAAAAACAGAGCTCCCTTTCCACATCCAAGCCCCACACAACTTTCCATGGTTTACCCCAAACGTTTCACATGCCCTGGTTCAATCCATTGACAGCACGTCGACCCCGCTATACCACATCGTTCCAATTCACTCTATTCCTTGCACGCCTTTCACCCTCCAGCATGTTCAGTTCTCGATCGCTCAAAATCTTTTTCACTCCATCCTTCCACCTCCAATATGGTCTCCCACTTCTCGTTCCCTCCACCTCTGACACATATATCCTCTTTGTCAATTTTTCCTCACTCGTTCTCTCCATGTGACCAAACCATTTCAAAACACCCTCTTCTGCTCTCTCAACCACTCTTTTTATTACCACACATCTCTCTTACCCTTTCATTACCTACTCGATCAAACCACCTCACACCACAACTGTCCTCAAACATCTCATTTCCAACACCCTCCTCCGCACAACCCTATATGTAGCCCACGCCTCGCAACCATATAACATTATTGGAACCACTATTCCTTCAAACATACCCATTTTTGCTTTCCGAGATAATGTTCTCACCTTCCACATATTTTTCAACGCTCCCAGAACTTTCGCCCCCTCCCCCACCCTGTGATCCCGCTTCTATGGTTCCATCCGCTGCCAATCCACTGGAGGAAGTGAAGTGTTTACTTCACTTCCTCCAGTTTTTCTCCATTCAAACTTACCTCCCAACTGACTTGTCCCTCAACCCAACTGTACGTAATAACTTTGCTATTATTCACATTTACTCTCAACTTTCTTCTTTCACACACTTTACCAAACTCAGTCACCAGCTTCTGTAGTTTCTCACCCGAATCAGCCACCAGTGATGTGTCATCAGCGAACAACTGACTCACTTCCCAAGCTCTCTCATCCACAACAGACTGCATACTTGTCCCTCTTTCCAAAACACTTGCATTCCCCTCCCTAACAACCCCATCCATAAACAAATCAAACAACCATGGAGACATCACGCACCCCTGCCGCAAACCAACATTCACTGAGAACCAATCACTTTCCTCTCTTCCTACTCGTACACATCCCTTAAATCCTCTATAAAAACTTTTCACTGCTTCTAACAACTTGCCTCCCACACCATATATTTTTAATACCTTCCACAAAGCAACTCTATCAACTTTATCATATGCCTTCTCCAGATCCATAAATGCTACATACAAATCCATTTGCTTTTCTAAGTATTTCTCACATACATTCTTCAAAGCAAACACCTGATCCACACATCCTCTACCACTTCTGAAACCACATTGCTCTTCCCCAATCTGATGCTCTGTACATGCCTTCACCCTCTCAATCAATACCCTCCCATATAATTTACCAGGAATACTCAACAAACTTATACGTCTGTAATTTGAGCACTCACTCTTGTCCCCTTTGCCTTTGTACAATGGCACTATGCAAGCATTCCGCCAATCCTCAGGCACCTCACCATGAATCATACATACATTAAATAACCTTATCAACCAGTCAACAATACAGTCACCCCCTTTTTCAATAAATTCCACTGCAATACCATCCAAACCCGCTGCCCTGCCGGCTTTCATCTTTTCGCAAAGCTTTTACTACCTCTTCTCTGTTTACCAAATCATTCTCCCTAACCCTCTCACTTTGCACTCCACCTCGACCAAAACACCCTATATCTGCCACTCTATCATCAAACACATTCAACCTGCTGCATTCATCCATTCCCGTTACCAACCCGCCATACACGAAATAGCATCCGCCCACCCGCCTCCAGCGGGGTAGCGCCAGGAACAGATAAAAAAGGCCACATTCATTCACACTCAGTCTCTAGCTGTCATGTGTAATGCACCGAAACCATAGCTCCCTTTCCACATCCAGGCTCCACAAACCTTTCCATGGTTTACCCCAGTGTGTTTGAGTATATATAAATTTTGCCACCACTAAAGCTATGATTCTGACGGTAATTCCCCATTGTAACTACGTGGAGGGAGTTCTACACTCATGGAGCCACATCATCTCTTATATACTCCCCAACATAAACTTTGAATAACGTGTTTGCTGTCCACATTCATAATTTCATTACTATATTTAGCTCATCCACAAAAATTATAAATTTATCATTGTACATCTTTTCCTGCAAGTTCTTCCTTAATTCCATGTTATGGCCTCTTGTTGTTCTACTCATACATCTTTCGAAGCAATATGAGGTGTGTGTAGCGTCCCTGGGGATAGGGAAGAAAGACTACTTCCCATGCATTACTCACGAGTCGTAGAAGGCGACTAAAGGAGACGGGAGCGGGGGGCCAGAAACCCTCCCCTCCTTGCATTTTAACTTTCTAAAAGGGGAAAAAGAAGGAGTCACGCGAGGAGTGCTCATCCTCCTCGAAGGCTCAGATTGGGGTGTCTAAATGTGTGTGGATGTAACCAAGATGAGAAAAAAGCAGAGATAGGTAGTATGTTTGAGGAAAGGAACCTGGTTGTTTTGGCTCTGAGTGAAACGAAGCTCAATGGTGAAGGGGAAGAGTGGTTTGGAAATGTCTTGGGAGTAAAGTCAGGGGTTAGTGAGAGGACAAGAGCAAGGGAAGGAGTAGCAGTACTCCTGAATCAGGAGTTGTGGGAGTATGTGATAGAGTGTAAGAAAGTAAATTCTAGATTGATATGGGTAAAACTGAAAGTTGATGGAGAGAGATGGGTGATTATTGGTGCATATGCACCTGGGCATGAGAAGAAAGATCATGAGAGGCAAGTGTTTGGGAGCAGCTGAATGAGTGTGTTAGTGGTTTTGATGCACAAGACCGGGTTATAGTGATGGGTGATTTGAATGCAAAGGTGAGTAATGTGGCAGTTGAGGGAATAATTGGTATACATGGAGTGTTCAGTGTTGTAAATGGAAATGGTGAGGAGCTTGTAGATTTATGTGCTGAAAAAGGACTGGTGATTGGGAATACCTGGTTTAAAAAGCGAGATATACATAAGTATACGTATGTAAGTAGGAGAGATGGCCAGAGAGCGTTATTGGATTACGTGTTAATTGATAGACGCACGAAAGAGAGACTTTTGGATGTTAATGTGCTGAGAGGTGCAACTGGAAGGATGTCTGATCATTATCTTGTGGAGGCTAAGGTGAAGATTTGAGGGGGTTTTCAGAAAAGAAGAGAGAATGTTGGGGTGAAGAGAGTGGTGAGAGTAAGTGAGCTTGGGAAGGAGACTTGTGTGAGGAAGTACCAGGAGAGACTGAGTACAGAATGGAGAAAGGTGAGAACAAAGGAGGTAAGGGGAGTGGGGGAGGAATGGAATGTATTTAGGGAAGCAGTGATGGCTTGCGCAAAAGATGCTTGTGGCATGAGAAGCGTGGGAGGTGGGTTGATTAGAAAAGGTAGAGTGATGGGATGAAGAAGTAAGATTGTTAGTGAAAGAGAAGAGAGAGGCATTGAACGATTTTTGCAGGGGAAAAAATGCAAAGGAGTGGGTGAGGCATAAAAGAAAGAGGCAGGAGGTAAAGAGAAAGGTGCAAGAGGTGAAAAAGAGGGCAAATGAGAGTTGGGGTGAGAGAGTGTCATTAAATTTCAGGGAGAATAAAAAGATATTTTGGAAGGGGGTAAATAAAGTGCGTAAGACAAGGGAGCAAATGGGAACTTCAGTGAAGGGGGCTAATGGGGAGGTGATAACAAGTAGTGGTGATGTGAGAAGGAGATGGAGTGAGTATTTTGAAGGTTTGTTGAATGTGTTTGATGATAGAGTGGCAGATATAGGGTGTTTTGGTTGAGGTGGTGTGCAAAGTGAGAGGGTTAGGGAAAATGATTTGGTAAATAGAGAAGAGGTAGTAAAAGCTTTACGGAAGATGAAAGCCGGCAAGGCAGCAGGTTTGGATGGTATTGCAGTGGAATTTATTAAAAAGGGGGTGACTGTATTGTTGACTGGTTGGTAAGGTTATTTAATGTATGTATGATTCATGGTGAGGTGCCTGAGGATTGGCGGAATGCTTGCATAGTGCCATTGTACAAAGGCAAAGGGGATAAGAGTTAGTGCTCAAATTACAGAGGTATAAGTTTGTTGAGTATTCCTGGTAAATTATATGGGAGGGTATTGATTGAGAGGGTGAAGGCATGTACAGAGCATCAGATTGGGGAAGAGCAGTGTGGTTTCAGAAGTGGTAGCGGATGTGTGGATCAGGTGTTTGCTTTGAAGAATGTATGTGAGAAATACTTAGAAAAGCAAATGGATTTGTATGTAGCATTTATGGATCTGGAGAAGGCATGTGATAGAGTTGATAGAGATGCTCTGTGAAAGGTTTTAAGAATATATGGTGTGGGAGGCAAGTTGTTGGAAGCAGTGAAAAGTTTTTATCGAGGATGTAAGGCATGTGTAAGTGTAGGAAGAGAGGAAAGTGATTGGTTCTCAGTGAATGTAGGTTAGCGGCAGGGGTGTGTGATGTCTCCATGGTTGTTTAATTTGTTTATGGATGAGGTTGTTAGGGAGGTGAATGCAAGAGTTTTGGAGAGAGGGGCAAGTATGCAGTCTGTTGTGGATGAGAGAGCTTGGGAAGTGAGTCAGTTGTTGTTCGCTAATGATACAGCGCTGGTGGCTGATTCATGTAACAACTGCAGAAGCTGGTTACTGAGTTTGGTAAAGTGTGTGAAAGAAGAAAGTTAAGAGTAAATGTGAATAAGAGCAAGGTTATTAGGTACAGTAGGGTTGAGGGTCAAGTCAATTGGGTGGTAAGTTTGAATGGAGAAAAACTGGAGGAAGTAAAGTGTCTTAGATATCTGGGGGTGGATCTGGCAGCGGATGGAACTATGGAAGCGGAAGTGAATCATAGGGTGGGGGAGGGGGCGAAAATTCTGGGAGCCTTGAAGAATGTTTGGAAGTCGAGAACATTATCTCGGAAAGCAAAAATGGGTATGTTTGAAGGAATAGTGGTTCCAACAATGTTGTATGGTTGCAAGGCGTGGGCTATGGATAGAGTTGTGCGCAGGAGGGTGGATGTGCTGGAAATGAGATGTTTGAGGACAATATGTGGTGTGAGGTGGTTTGATCGAGTAAGTAATGTACACTTCTCCTTTTCCCTTCCACCTCTGACACATACATCCTCTTTGTCAAACTTTCCTCACTCGTTCTCTCCATATGTCGAAACCACTCTATTACCACACATCTCTCTTACACTTTCATTACTTACTCGATCAAACCACCTCACACCACATATTGTCCTCAAACATCTCATTTCCAGCACATCCACCCTCCTGCGCACAACTCTATCCATAGCCCACGCCTTGCAACCATACAACATTGTTGGAACCACTATTCCTTCAAACATACCCATTTTTGCTTTCCGAGATAATGTTCTCGACTTCCACACATTCTTCAAGGCTCCCAGAATTTTCGCCCCCTCCCCCACCCTATGATCCACTTCCGCTTCCATGGTTCCATCCGCTGCCAGATCCACTCCCAGATATCTAAAACACTTCACTTCCTCCAGTTTTTCTCCATTCAAACTCACCTCCCAATTGACTTGACCCTCAACCCTACTGTACCTAATAACCTTGCTCTTATTCACATTTACTCTTAACTTTCTTCTTTCACACACTTTACCAAACTCAGTCACCAGTTTCTGCAGTTTCTCACATGAATCAGCCACCAGCGCTGTATCATCAGCGAACAACAACTGACTCACTTCCCAAGCTCTCTCATCCCCAACAGACTTCATATATATATATATCATACTTTGTCGCTTTCTCCCACGCAAGAAAACAGACGAAAGAATGGCCCAACCCACTCACGTACACATGTATATACATAAACGCCCACACACGCACATGTACATACCTATACATTTCAACGTAGGCCACATATCAATGCTACGTACCAATTTATCGACCATCCCGTAGCAGAGCATGAAAAGTTGGGTCTACTACGAACTTGTTACTGAAACCAGGGTTCGGCGCCCGTGGGACCCCATGAATACATCCTGGTCAGTAGCGCCAACCGCTACACCACTGAGGGGAACCGAGAGTGAGTGTCTGGTCGAGATCACCTGATGATGGTAGATGCTATTAACAACAGAGTCGCTGGGCCAGGTGTCTGATTCCCTGGTGCTGCCGCGCGATCGACTCCTCGAGAACTTACGTGCACCTTCTCCAACTTGGTGTGGATTTACCGCACACTCACGTCATCTAATTACGGTCATTACCCCGGATACTTGGGCCAGGGAAGTTAGTTTATCGGAAAACATAAGCGCCTACCTAATGCCCGCCTCGTTGTTTATATATATATATATATATATATATATATATATATATATATATATATATATATATATATATATATATATATATATATATATATATCCCAAGCTGCCACTCTTATCCTAGACTGGTGTCTTGTCTGTGTGGGAGTTCACTGTGGCACCACGAGGTGCGTAAGTGAGGGAGGTGGTACGAGATATACGACCCGTCAATAACCCCGTCAATGTCGATACAACACAGCGGACGTCGACGACGCGTTGCTGAGGCTACGTCAGCAGGACTGACCGACCGCCCACCTCCCCTACGCTGCCTACATACAGTCATGGGAAATGATGAAATGAATTACCCTCGTCTCCTCACACTTCAACACCATACTACAACCCCTTCCTCCCCCTTCTCTCTCTCTCTCTCTCTCTCTCTCTCTCTCTCTCTCTCTCTCTCTCTCTCTCTCTCTCTCTCTCTCTCACCAACCACAACCTTCCTGAACTATACGAGAACACGGGAGAAGCACAACACATCTGGCCCTCCGTATCCAGTCTTAACTCCACTCTACATACATCCCTCCACACTCAACCAGACATACACCCGTCCACTCCACCAGACATACACCCGTCCACTCCACCAGACATACACCCGTCCACTCCACCAGACATACAACCGTCCACTCCACCAGACATACACCCGTCCACTCCACCAGACATACACCCGTCCACTCCACCAGACATACACCAGTCCACTCCACCAGACATACAACCGTCCACTCACCAGACATACACCCGTCCACTCCACCATACATACATCCTTCCACTCCACCAGACATACACCCGTCCACTCCACCAGACATACACCCGTCCACTCCACCAGACATACAACCGTAAACTCCACCAGACATACATCCGTAAACTCCACCAGACATACATCCGTCCACTCCACCAGACATACACCCGTCCACTCCACCATACATACAACCGTCCACTCCACCAGACATACATACAACCGTCCACTCCACCAGACATACAACCGTCCACTCCACCAGACATACACCCGTCCACTCCACCAGACATACATACATTCGTCCACTCCACCAGACATACACCCGTCCACTCCACCAGACATACAACCGTCCACTCCACCAGACATACACCCGTCCACTCCACCAGACATAAACCCGTCCACTCCACCAGACATACATACACCCGCCCACTCCACCAGACATACACCCGTCCACTCCACCAGACATACAACCGTCCACTCCACCAGACATAAACCCGTCCACTCCACCAGACATACATACACCCGTCCACTCCACCAGACATACACCCGTCCACTCCACCAGACATACACCCGTCCACTCCACCATACATACACCCGTCCACTCCACCAGACATACACCCGTCCACTCCACCAGACATACAACCGTCCACTCCACCAGACATAAACCCGTCCACTCCACCAGACATACATACACCCGTCCACTCCACCAGACATACACCCGTCCACTCCACCAGACATACACCCGTCCACTCCACCAGACATACAACCGTCCACTCCACCAGACATAAACCCGTCCACTCCACCAGACATACATACACCCGTCCACTCCACCAGACATACACCCGTCCACTCCACCAGACATACACCCGTCCACTCCACCATATATACACCCGTCCACTCCACCAGACATACACCCGTCCACTCCACCAGACATACACCCGTCCACTCCACCAGACATACATACACCCGGTCTGAAGCTAGACCAGACCATTACGTTATAATCTGTCTCGCATAACAAACGCCAGTTCAACATATCACAGAACCCCCCCACATCCATGCAACCATCTTACCAAAGTTACTGAAGTCTCACTCCTCCATGTGTCCCTTCCAATTAACAATATGAGACACATCACCACACTTTACGACCTGTGGTCCGCCCAGAGGACGTGGCTGGCTTCCTGAGCGCTGCAGGCGCCCCAACACCAATTTCTGTGAACGGGTCCTCGTGTTCCCCAGGAGCTGTATACAACACCACAAGGCGACGCTACTCCCAGTAGCAGGGAAATGTAGACTACTTTGGCATGAAAAGTTTTGACCAGACTGGTACTCCGAATGCCACAGCCTCGCGGAAGGTGACTCTCCGCTCGAGGTGTAACTTCGAGCAGGCGGAGTCCGGTAACATCGATGTGTGTGTGTGTGTGTGTGTGTGTGTGTGTGTGTGTGTGTGTGTGTGGCATGTTTGAGAATACCACTTTACACTTTTAAACAAGTTCACTACAGACTAATTCAGGTACAATTCCTATTATCCTCACTGATCAGTGCATAAACCAACACTTCCAACACTACAGTACACTCCCCTCATCATATACCACGCACATATAACGAAACTATAGTTGCCTTCGTCATACATTCGAGGAGACTTAACTCATTAACCCAGGTTGACCCCTTTAGCACCAGGCCGGTGCGACCTGACAACACTTAATTAAGACGCTCCAGTTCAATTACTGAGAATCGCAAAAAAGTTTCGGAAAGAGTGAATTTACTGGCATGAGCAGAGAGAGAAGTGGGACCCCCCTTTATATAACCTGGCATAATCATTTATTCATATGGTTATAATACATATGTCTTCCACCAGAATAGCATCAATATATGTGAAGAGAAATCTACACTAACAATTCCTCTTCAGAATGTACCTTCGCTGTTTACGGAGTGGTAGATCTTGAACGTAAGAACGTACCACCACCCACTTCTCCAATGGTGAACTTGAACGTAAGCATGTTCCACCACTTCTCCAATGGTGAACTTGAACGTAAACACGTACCACCACTTCTCCAATGGTGAACTTGAACGTAAACACGTACCACCACTTCTCCAATGGTGAACCTGAACGTAAACACGTACCACCACTTCTCCAATGGTGAACCTGAACGTAAACACGTACCACCACTTCTCCAATGGTGAACCTGAACGTAAACACGTACCACCACTTCTTCAGTGGTAGAACTTGAACGTAAACACGTATCACCACTTCTCCAGTGGCAGAACTTGAACGTAAACATGTACCACCACTTCTCCAGTAGTAGAACTTGAACGTAAACACGTACCACCACTTCAATGGTAGAACTTGAACGTAAACACGTACCACCACTTCAATGGTAGAACTTGAACGTAAACACGTATCACCACTTCTCCAGTGGCAGAACTTGAACGTAAACACGTACCACCACTTCAATGGTAGAACTTGAACGTAAACATGTTCTACCACTTCTCTAGTGGTAAACCTGAACGTAAACACGTACCACCACTTCTCCAGTGGCAGAACTTGAACGTAAACACGTACCACCACTTCAATGGTAGAACTTGAACGTAAACACGTACCACCACTTCTCCAGTGGCAGAACTTGAACGTAAACATGTACCACCACTTCTCCAGTCTTGGGAGGTCTTCTAACCCCACACCTTGGGTTGGGTGGGCCCAAGCCATTCCTCGATCTCGAAGTTAACAAACAATGAACATGAACAAGAATCATTTATATTAAGGCATCACAAAGTCTCCTCCTCGAATTTCAACCTTCAGTTTTAGGTAAACACTGAGTAAATACTTTTAATAGTACGGGTTAAAGGCACACAGGTAGGGTTAAGGTGACCTGGTGACGAAACACACGTGCAACCACCTCACCTTCCAGGTGTCAAGCGAAGTTTATGACCACTGCGAAATAAATGACCTCCCGTTAACACATCAGTTACTTAACGTGATTAGGTAAGCGTACGAAATAAATGACTACCAATATATTCTCGCTACATGGTTAATGAGGGCTCTAACTGTAATATCACCAGCTCGTGATGACAATACACGTCCTTATTAATGATAAGTACATCTGCGTCATGTACAGCATGCGTCCATGTACACTGTCCCGTGTACATGTGTTGCGTCTTAGCAACAACGCTGGTACAACGCAGACGGCTTGTTGCACACACCATTCTGCTTCAAACAACCTTATATGTTATTACCCAAATATCAACGGAAAAGAATTTAACTTATTGATCCAAACAGACAAAGATCAGACATACATATGAACATACACTGTGTGTGTGTGTGTGTGTGTGTGTGTGTTCCTGGGCACAACGCTCCATGTCACCATCGTCTATCAGTACTATGTCAACTACTGGTTATCGTGTCACCTGATTATCTCATTACACTTGGAACACTTCCACCACTCCGCATCGTCAACCTACGAGACACAAGCTTGCAACACACACACACACACACACACACACCAAGGTCCTAACTGCATGGCAGGGTCAACCAGTACCTCACACATCACTGACGTTTACCATGGAACAAATACGCCAATCTGATTCCCTAATTTGCTTCGCCTCCTCTTCTATACAAATGATTTTTATGTGCGCTGCATCAATAGCTTCCTTCTCCTCTCTATGTCTTTCTCCTACGACTGTCACTTGAACGTGTTCTCATGTATACCTGTTCATCATTATGGCATCACGTGTACAGCCCATTACCGTGAATGCACAGTACATGCTGGCATCACCCTGTGCCCCTGTCGTCCAGCAAGTTCGTGCCACACATCCTCCACATGAAGGCAGGTCAGCAGGTGGGAGGAACTGTGCTCGAGTCGTGTAGGTTGTGGTGTGAGGACAGTTACAGCCTCCTCCGTCGCCGGTCGTCGTCTGGCCTCACGGTACTGTACACCCCGCGAGTGTGGCTCGCTCTCCTGGCTACAGCGGCGTCACAAACTCCTGCAATGACGTCGAGGTGATGCCTCGTGCGTGCTCTGAGGAGGGCGAGGCAGCCCTTCCCTACGAGGTCTAGCAATGGTGACTGTAGTGGGAGGAGGTACCTCACCTCACCTCACGGTAGGGCGTGGAGTGCACAGCATGACGATGGCACGCAGGATGACCCAAGATGACAACTGAGTCTTCGCCACCCAGGACAACAGCTGGACAACAGCCACGGTGGTTAATAGGAAATGGCATCAACACTCTGGACGCGAATGACCACCTGGCTGTACCACCTACACGTCGTACGACGCGCTCACCCCGCCCGTGCTGCACGACCAGGCGTACTACGTCCTGTGACGTGCCCATCATATCCAGTTTCGTCCACATAAACACGGCGTTGTTGGATCTCTCTCTCTCTCTCTCTCTCTCTCTCTCTCTCTCTCTCTCTCTCTCTCTCTCTCTCTCTCTCTCTCTCTCATACACGTAATGGGCGTACTGCACTCGACCATCTCTCACTGCACGTGGAATCCGGTCCTCAGAAATAATATCTGCACATTACCTGACGGTTATCAAAGCACCATCTAATGCTCCCGCCACTGCACGTAGCGTCACACACCTGCTGCTGTGTGTGTGTGTGTGTGTGTGTGTGTGTGTGTGTGTGGGGAGGAGGGTGTGTCGCTGTGCCTAGCTCAGTTCCTTTCCGGTGACTGTCGATCATCATCGCCAGGTAGTTGTGGCGTCTGCCTGCACGATCCAGCCTCTCGTGCACGTGACACTTCCTCTGGTACTTACGTGCGATGCCACGAGCGATGGTCCTCTCACCGACCAGGTCAGCTGCGGGGACGAAGGAACCCTCGTTCGCCTCGTATTCTGTGATCCTCCTCCTCCTCCTCCAGTACGTACAGTGTACGTACTTGCACGAGGGAGTGGTCCACGTACATGGCTGGTCGTCTGGTGGGTGGTGGTTTGGGCCTATCAACTACCAGGGTCATTACGGTCGTCAACGTAAGCTACATCCACCAACGGACACATCTTTAACACCTTCTCCAGGTGTGGAGGATAATGACCAGGTGCGCCCTCACTGCGCGCGTATGTGGCCCGTGTCCTCAACACCTCCCACACGGCCTGGCCACTGGCCACGCTGGGCCACACAAGGTGTCTGGCAGTAACGAGGTCAGACCATCATAACCACGACTGTGGGCCAGTAACAGGTACAGGGTATCTGTTGACACGGTACTACCTGTACCGTTTGTGGGTACTACCTGTACCGTTTGTGAGTGTACCGTTATATGTACATACCATATGTATATAGACATCATCAGACTATGTACGTTTCATTACATAGTGTACATACTTTCCAAGTCCATCATGTGGTATATGTTAACTCTGGACACCGTCTGTGTATCATCGAGGATGTACAAGTACAAAGATTCATGTTGTACAAACATTCGATATTCTATAATTGTCGTATTAATGGTATTCATTGTGGAGGTATTTACCGTACTGACACATGTATAGTGTGGCATGATCATTAGCTATGTAGTATTGTAGTATTAGCATGATCATTAGCAATGTAGTATTGTATCAACCACTGTTGTCCTGATGTAGTATTGAATCAACCACTGTTGTCCTGATGTAGTATTGTATCAACCACTGTTGTCATGATATAGTATTGTATCAACCACTGTTGTCCTGATGTAGTATTGTATCAACCACTGTTGTCCTGATGTAGTATTGTATCAACCACTGTTGTCCTGATGTAGTATTGTATCAACCACTGTTGTTGCCTGATGTAGTATTGTATCAACCACTGTTGTCATGATGTAGTATTGTATCAACCACTGTTGTCTTGATGTAGTATTGTATCAACCACTGTTGTTGCCTGATGTAGTATTGTATCAACCACTGTTGTCCTGATGTAGTATTGTATCAACCACTGTTGTTGCCTGATGTAGTATTGTATCAACCACTGTTGTCATGATGTAGTATTGTATCAACCACTGTTGTTGCCTGATGTAGTATTGTATCAACCACTGTTGTTGTCCTGATGTAGTATTGTATCAACCACTGTTGTCATGATGTAGTATTGTATCAACCACTGTTGTCATGATGTAGTATTGTATCAACCACTGTTGTCATGATGTAGTATTGTATCAACCACTGTTGTTGTCCTGATGTAGTATTGTATCAACCACTGTTGTCCTGATGTAGTATTGTATCAACCACTGTTGTCCTGATGTGGTATTGTATCAACCACTGTTGTTGTCCTGATGTAGTATTGTATCAACCACTGTTGTCCTGATGTAGTATTGTATCAACCACTGTTGTTGTCCTGATGTAGTATTGTATCAACCACTGTTGTTCTGATGTAGTATTGTATCAACCACTGTTGTCCTGATGTGGTATTGTATCAACCACTGTTGTTGTCCTGATGTAGTATTGTATCAACCACTGTTGTCCTGATGTAGTATTGTATCAACTACTGTTGTCTTGATGTAGTATTGTATCAACCACTGTTGTCCTGATGTAGTATTGTATCAACCACTGTTGTTGTCCTCATGTAGTATTGTATCAACCACTGTTGTCATGATGTAGTATTGTATCAACCACTGTTGTTGTCCTGATGTAGTATTGTATCAACCACTGTTGTCCTGATGTAGTATTGTATCAACCACTGTTGTTGTCCTGATGTAGTATTGTATCAACCACTGTTGTCCTGATGTAGTATTGTATCAACCACTGTTGTCCTGATGTAGTATTGTATCAACCACTGTTGTTGTCCTGATGTAGTATTGTATCAACCACTGTTGTCATGATGTAGTATTGTATCAACCACTGTTGTCCTGATGTGGTATTGTATCAACCACTGTTGTTGTCCTGATGTAGTATTGTATCAACCACTGTTGTCCTGATGTAGTATTGTATCAACCACTGTTGTCCTGATGTAGTATTGTATCAACCACTGTTGTCATGATGTAGTATTGTATCAACCACTGTTGTTGTCCTGATGTAGTATTGTATCAACCACTGTTGTCCTGATGTAGTATTGTATCAACCACTGTTGTCATGATGTAGTATTGTATCAACCACTGTTGTTGTCCTGATGTAGTATTGTCTCAACCACTGTTGTCCTGATGTAGTATTGTATCAACCACTGTTGTCCTGATGTAGTATTGTATCAACCACTGTTGTCATGATGTAGTATTGTATCAACCACTGTTGTCATGATGTAGTATTGTATCAACCACTGTTGTCCTGATGTAGTATTGTATCAACCACTGTTGTCATTATGTAGTATTGTATCAACCACTGTTGTTGTCCTGATGTAGTATTGTATCAACCACTGTTGTCATGATGTAGTATTGTATCAACCACTGTTGTCCTGATGTAGTATTGTATCAACCACTGTTGTCATGATGTAGTATTGTATCAACCACTGTTGTCATGATGTAGTATTGTATCAACCACTGTTGTCCTGATGTAGTATTGTATCAACCACTGTTGTCATGATGTAGTATTGTATCAACCACTGTTGTTGTCCTGATGTAGTATTGTATCAACCACTGTTGTCCTGATGTAGTATTGTATCAACCACTGTTGTCCTGATGTAGTATTGTATCAACCACTGTTGTCCTGATGTAGTATTGTATCAACCACTGTTGTCCTGATGTAGTATTGTATCAACCACTGTTGTCCTGATGTAGTATTGTATCAACCACTGTTGTCCTGATGTAGTATTGTATCAACCACTGTTGTCCTGATGTAGTATTGTATCAACCACTGTTGTCCTGATGTAGTATTGTATCAACCACTGTTGTCATGATGTAGTATTGTATCAACCACTGTTGTCATGATGTAGTATTGTATCAACCACTGTTGTCCTGATGTAGTATTGTATCAACCACTGTTGTCATGATGTAGTATTGTATCAACCACTGTTGTTGTCCTGATGTAGTATTGTATCAACCACTGTTGTCCTGATGTGGTATTGTATCAACCACTGTTGTCCTGATGTAGTATTGTATCAACCACTGTTGTCCTGATGTAGTATTGTATCAACCACTGTTGTCCTGATGTGGTATTGTATCAACCACTGTTGTCCTGATGTAGTATTGTATCAACCACTGTTGTCCTGATGTAGTATTGTATCAATCACCATAAAACTGTCTGACAAATAATGCAAAAAGGCGTAGAAACTTGACCTATTGAGATCAGCAGCACAAACCTTGAGCACGACGGTACGAAACCTACGATCCTTGAGCACGACGGTACGAACATGAAGCACGACGGTGCGAACATTAAGCACGACGGTACGAACATTAAGCACGACGGTACGAACATGAAGCACGACGGTGCGAACATTAAGCACGACGGTACGAACATTAAGCACGACGGTACGAACATGAAGCACGACGGTACGAACATTAAGCACGACGGTACGAACATTAAGCACGACGGTACGAACATTAAGCACGACGGTACGAACATTAAGCACGACGGTACGATCCTTGAGCACGACGGTACGATCCTTGAGCACGACGGTACGAACATTAAGCACGACGGTACGAACATTGAGCACGACGGTACGAACATTAAGCACGACGGTACGAACATTGAGCACGACGGTACGAACATTAAGCACGACGGTACGAACATTAAGCACGAGGATACGAACCTTGAGCACGACGGTACGAACCTTGAGCACGACGGTACGAACATTAAGCACGACGGTACGAACATTAAGCACGACGATACGAACCTTGAGCACGACGGTACGAACCTTGAGCACGACGATACGAACATTAAGCACGACGGTACGAACATTGAGCACGACGGTACGAACATTAAGCACGACGGTACGAACCTTACCGAAAACGGCAAGACCGAAAGAGCCTTGCGCACGACAGTATGACCCTTAAGTAAGAGGCAAGGACTCTTGAGCACGACGGTGCTACCCTTGAACACGACTATATGACCCTTGAACACAACTATATGACCCTTGTACACATTATATGACCCTTGAACACGACTATATGACCCTTGTACACATTATATGACCCTTGAACACGACTATATGACCCTTGAACACGACTATATGACCCTTGAACACGACTATATGACCCTTGAACACGACTATACGACCCTTGAACACGACTATATGACCCTTGAACACGACTATATGACCCTTGAACACGACTATACGACCCTTGAACACGACTATATGACCCTTGAACACGACTATACGACCCTTGAACACGACTATATGACCCTTGAACACGACTATATGACCCTTGAACACGCCTATATGACCCTTGAACACGACTATACGACCCTTGCACACGACTATATGACCCTTCAACACGACTATATGACCCTTGAACACGCCTATATGACCCTTGAACACGACTATATGACCCTTGAACACGACTATATGACCCTTGAACACGCCTACATGATCCTTGAACACAACTATATGACCCTTGCACACGCCTATATGACCCTTGAACACGACTATATGACCCTTGAACACGACTATATGAACCTTGAACACGCCTATATGATCCTTGCACACGGCTATATGACCCTTGAACACGACTATATGCCCCCTGAACACGACTATATGACCCTTGAACACGACTATATGACCCTTGAACACGACTATATGACCCTTGAACACACCTATACGACCCTTGAATACGACTACATGACCCTTGAACACGCCTAAATGACCCTTGAACACGACTATATGACCCTCGAACACGACTATATGACCCTTGTACACATTATATGACCCTTGAACACGACTATATGACCCTTGTACACATTATATGACCCTTGAACACGACTATATGACCCTCGAACACGACTATATGACCCTCGAACACGACTATATGACCCTTGTACACATTATATGACCCTTGAACACGACTATATGACCTTGTACACATTATATGACCTTGAACACGACTATATTGACCCTTGAACACGACTATATGACTCTTGTACACATTATATGACCTTGAACACGACTATATGACCTTGTACACATTATATGACCTTGAACACGACTATATGACTCTTGTACACATTATATGACCTTGAACACGACTATATGACTCTTGTACACATTATATGACCTTGAACACGACTATATGACCTTGTACACATTATATGACCCTTGAACACGACTATATGACCTTGTACACATTATATGACCCTTGAACACGGACTATATGACCCTTGTACACATTATATGACCTTGAACACGACTATATGACTCTTGTACACATTATATGACCCTTGAACACGACTATATGACCTTGTACACATTATATGACCTTGAACACGACTATATGACCTTGTACACATTATATGACCTTGAACACGACTATAATGACCCTTGAACACGACTATATGACCTTGTACACATTATATGACCTTGAACACGACTATATTGACCCTTGAACACGACTATAGACCCTTGAACACGACTATATGACCTTGTACACATTATATGACCCTTGAACACACTATATGACCCTTGTACACATTATATGACCCTTGAACACGACTATATGACTCTTGTACACATTATATGACCCTTGAACACGACTATATGACCTTGTACACATTATATGACCTTGAACACGACTATATGACCTTGTACACATTATATGACCCTTGAACACGGACTATATGACCCTTGAACACGACTATATGACTCTTGTACACATTATATGACCTTGAACACGACTATATGACCTTGTACACATTATATGACCTTGAACACGACTATATGACCTTGTACACATTATATGACCCTTGAACACACTATATGACCCTTGAACAGACTATATGACCCTTGTACACATTATATGACCTTGAACACGACTATATGACCTTGTACACATTATATGACCTTGAACACGACTATATGACCTTGTACACATTATATGACCCTTGAACACACTATATGACCCTTGTACACATTATATGACCCTTGAACACGACTATATGACCTTGAACACGACTATAATGACCCTTGAACACACTATATGACCCTTGTACACATTATATGACCCTTGAACCACGACTATATGACCTTGTACACATTATATGACCTTGAACACGACTATATGACCTTGTACACATTATATGACCTTGAACACGACTATATGACCTTGTACACATTATATGACCTTGAACACGACTATATGACTCTTGTACACATTATATGACCCTTGTACACATTATATGACCTTGAACACGACTATATGGACCCTTGAACACGACTATATGACTCTTGTACACATTATATGACCTTGAACACGACTATATGACCTTGTACACATTATATGACCTTGAACACGACTATATGACCTTGTACACATTATATGACCCTTGAACACACTATATGACCCTTGAACACGACTATAGACCCTTGAACACGACTATAATGACCCTTGAACACGCCTATATGACCTTGAACACGACTATAATGACCCTTGAACACGCCTAAATGACCCTTGAACACGCCTATATGACCCTTGAACACGACGATACGAACCTTGAGCACGACGATACGAACCTTGAGCACGACGGTACGAAACCTACGATCCTTGAGCACGACGTACGAACATGAAGCACGACGGTACGAACATTAAGACGACGGTACGAACATTAAGCACGACGGTACGAACATGAAGCACGACGGTGCGAACATTAAGCACGACGGTACGAACTTGAGCACGACGGTAACGAACATTAAGCACGACGGTACGAACATGAAGCACGACGGTACGAACATTAAGCACGACGGTTACGAACATTAAGCACGAACGGTACGAACATTAAGCACGACGGTACAACATTAAGCACGACGGTACGATCCTTGAGCACGACGGTACGATCCTTGAGCACGACGGTACGAACCTTGAGCACGACGGTACGAACATGAAGCACGACGGTACGAACATTAAGCACGACGGTACGAACATTAAGCACGACGGTACGAACATGAAGCACGACGGTACGAACATTAAGCACGACGGTACGAACATGAAGCACGACGGTACGACATTAAGCACGACGGTACAACATTAAGCACGACGTACGAACATTAAGCACGACGGTACGAACATTAAGCACGACGATACGAACCTTGAGCACGAACGGTACGAACATTGAGCACGACGGTACGAACATGAAGCACGACGGTACAACATTAAGCACGACGGTACGAACATTAAGCACGACGATACGAACCTTACGCAAAACGGCAAGACCGAAAGAGCCTTGCGCACGACAGTATGACCCTTAAGTAAGAGGCTAGGACTCTTGAGCACGACGGTGCTACCCTTGAACACGACTATATGACCCTTGAACACGACTATATGACCCTTGTACACATTATATGACCCTTGAACACGACTATATGACCCTTGTACACATTATATGACCCTTGAACACGACTATATGACCCTTGAACACGACTATATGACCCTTCAACACGACTATATGAACCTTGAACACGCCTATATGACCTTGAACACGACTATATGACCTTGAACACGACTATATGACCCTTGAACACGCCTACATGATCCTTGAACACAACTATATGACCCTTGAACACGCCTATATGACCCTTGAACACGACTATATGACCTTGAACACGACTATTTGACCCTTGAACACGCCTATATGATCCTTGCACACGGCTATATGACCCTTGAACACGACTTATATGACCCTTGAACACGACTATAATGACCCTTGAACACGACTATATGACCTTGAACACGACTATATGAACCTTGAACACGCCTATATGACCTTGAACACGACTATATGACCCTTGAACACGACTATATGACCCTTGAACACGACTTATATGACCCTTGAACACGGACTATATGACCTTGAACACGCCTACATGATCCTTGAACACAACTATATGACCCTTGAACAACGACTATATGACCCTTGAACACGACTATATATGACCCTTGAACACGACTATATGACCTTGAACACGCCTATATGACCCTTGAACACACTATATGACCCTTGTACACATTATATGAACCCTTGAACACGACTATACGACCCTTGAACACGACTATATGAACCCTTGAACACGACTATATACCCTTGAACACGACTAATATGACCCTTGAACACACCTATACGACCCTTGAATACGACTACATGACCCTTGAACACGCCTAAATGACCCTTGAACACGACTATAATGACCCTTGAACACGACTATAATGACCCTTGAACACGACTATACGACCCTTGCACACGACTATATGACCCTTCAACACGACTATATGAACCCTTGAACACGACTATAATGACCCTTGAACACGACTATAATGACCCTTGAACACGACTATATGACCTTGAACACGACTATATGACCCTGAACACGACTATATGGACCCTTGAACACGACTATAGACCCTTGAACACGACTATATGAACCCTTGAACACGACCTATATGACCCTTGAACACGACTATATGAACCCTTGAACACGACTAAATGACCCTTGTACACATTATATGACCCTTGAACACTTCTATATGACCCTTGTACACATTATATGACCCTTGAACAGACTATATGACCCTTGACACGACTATATGACCCTTGTACACATTATATGACCCTTGAACACACTATATGACCCTCGAACACGACTAATATGACCCTTGAACCACGACTATATGACCCTTGTACACATTATATGACCCTTGAACACGACTATATGAACCCTTGAACACTATATGACCCTTGAACACGACTATATGACCCTTGAACACGACTATACGACCCTTGAACACGACTATATGACCCTTGAACACGACTATATGACCCTTGAACACGACTATACGACCCTTGAACACGACTATATGACCCTTGAACACGACTATACGACCCTTGAACACGACTATATGACCCTTGAACACGACTATATGACCCTTGAACACGCCTATATGACCCTTGAACACGACTATACGACCTTGCACACGACTATATGACCTTCAACACGACTATATGACACTTGAACACGCCTATATGACCCTTGAACACGACTATATGACCCTTGAACACGACTATATGACCCTTGAACACGCCTACATGATCCTTGAACACAACTATATGACCCTTGCACACGCCTATATGACCCTTGAACACGACTATATGACCCTTGAACACGACTATATGAACCTTGAACACGCCTATATGATCCTTGCACACGGCTATATGACCCTTGAACACGACTATATGCCCCCTGAACACGACTATATGACCCTTGAACACGACTATATGACCCTTGAACACGACTATATGACCCTTGAACACACCTATACGACCCTTGAATACGACTATATGACCCTTGAACACGCCTAAATGACCCTTGAACACGACTATATGACCCTCGAACACGACTAATGACCCTTGTACACATTATATGACCCTTGAACACGACTATATGACCCTTGTACACATTATATGACCCTTGAACACGACTATATGACCCTCGAACACGACTATATGACCCTTGTACACATTATATGACCCTTGAACACGACTATATGACCCTTGTACACATTATATGACCCTTGAACACGACTATATGACTCTTGTACACATTATATGACCCTTGAACACGACTCTATGACCCTTAAACATGACTATATGACCCTTGAACACTTCTATATGACCCTTGAACACGACGATATAATCCTGGGTACGACGGTTTGTTCATTTCACCAAACCCATAAAAAGGTCAGGCCAGAGCTCATGCCATCGCACCTAAACCACTGAATCATCATCGTAATCACTGAACAGCCAATAGAATCTCAAATGGCAGAGAGAGAGAGAGAGAGAGAGAGAGAGAGAGAGAGAGAGAGAGAGAGAGAGAGAGAGAGAGCCAGCCACACGGGGCGCGTAGTATCACACACTGGCCCTTCACAGAGGTGCCTGCCTCATCGTGGGAGTGTTGATCGTTGTACCGCACACACAACTCACACGTTCATACCATCGTCCTGAAAAACATTACTCATTACTACCATCACACTCTCACATGCCTCCATCATTATGACCCCCTGGCTTCCTCCTCAGACCTCTGTCTGCCCACTGCAGCCACGCCACCATGGTCCCTAGCTTGTTCGTGCCGACAGACCCCCCCTGACGAGAAACAGGTGTGTGTGGGTGTGTGTGTGTCAGTGTGTGCCTGCAGGGGAGGAGTTAGCGGGCAGAGACGTAGAGGGCGTTGTAAATCACCAGTTCCGGACGGCTTACTACCGCCGGGTCGTTCATTTCCAGCTCCTCAGTACACTGTTCCAGGTGTCTTGGGCAGCGCCGTACTAGGGCACTGGAGGTCGGGTCCACACCAGCCCAGCCCCTGGTCCTTCCTGATCATCCACTGTGAGACTGGGTGGCTGGAAGTCTCTGCACGCTAAGTATGGAATCTTTTACGTCAATGTTATGATAAGATTCAATACTGACCACCAGCTGGACGGCAGAGCAACTCACACACCCTGATTTAGTCTCCCTGTAAACGCCTTGGGTTCCTCCTTACACCTTATATAAGCCTAAACAAACCTAATAAAAAAAAAATATACCTTTCACCCCATTCCAATTTCCCTAGATGGTCTAGTGATTAAATACAAGGGTACTGTTTTCGAACCATTATTCTTCTTAATCTACGTATATGACCTGCCTGAGGGAATGGACCCCGACCAGAACGGTGTTTGCAGATGATGCCGAGGTCATGAGCCAAGTGGAAAGCATAGAGAACTGCATCAGGTTACAAGGGGACCAAGACACTGACTCTAAAGTTGGTCTGATACATGGTGGATGAAATTCAACCTCAGGGAATGTAAGACAATGAGGATGGAAGACAGCAGAAGAAATCCTCGATACATAAACATTATCTAGAGGGAAACAGGCAACAAGCTTCAAGAATCTGTTTTGGATTCCTGTAAACATCGTCCCTAACCCGTCGCTGGAATATCTCTACAGGGAAGAGGCAAGGACACCAACTGGCTGCTGACCAATATTATAATTGTATTCATATTCATGGATAAGGATATATTAAGCCACCTGCCCATATCCAACATACGACCAAAACCATGATACTAGAACTATGAGAATTACGGGATAAGGCTAGAGGCCCTAATCATGCCCACGGTGGAAGAGAGAAGAGTGAGGGGTGAATTGATCATAACCTTCAACTAGACTGATGGCGCACACAGCCAACAGCTTTAAGCTATGATACTGGGGGTAGGACAAGCCAAAAGACATGAGAGGAAATACAACACAAAAAGTTAAAAATATAACAATACAGTACAAAGGTAGTGTTTGAAAGGAATGAAATAACACATGAGTCATGCAGACAACGTACGTAAACTTTTACAGTTGCATGATAGAGGGGAATGTTCGAGAGAGAGAGAGAGAGAGAGAGAGAGAGAGAGAGAGAGAGAGAGAGAGAGAGAGAAGGAGTGTCCCCCCCCCCCGTACAGTACATAAAAGTACATATTAGTACTATTCCAAATTTTTCTAGTCACAACAAACCTGATGATCTAATATACGATATATATATATATATATATATATATATATATATATATATATATATATATATATATATATATATATATATATATTTCTTTTTCTTTCAAACTATTCGCCATTTCCCGCATTAACGAGGTAGCGTTAAGAACAGAGAACTGGGCCTTTGAGGGAATATCCTCACCTGGCTCCCTTGTCTGTCCCTTCTTTTGGAAAATTAAAAAAAAAAAAAACGAGAGGGGGGGATTTCCAGCCCCCCGCTCCCTTCCCTTTTAGTCGCCTTCTATGACACGCAGGGAATACGTGGGAAGTATTCTTTCTCCCCTATCCCCAAGGATAATATATATATATATATATATATATATATATATATATATATATATATATATATATATATGATCATCGACATATATAAAATAATGTGATTCTTAATAGTCTTTTCTTCTGTACAATGTTTATCTCCATATGTACATCATGCCCATTAACCCTAAAGATTCATAAAACAAAGTCCAAAATATTTCATAAAATACACAAAGAACAGGTGATAATAATGCTAGGGACGTGGCACGTGTAAGGCTTCGCCCAAAGGCGCTACGGAAAACAAGGTCGATCTTACCTGTCGTTACAGTAGAGAAAAGGCTTTATAGTCCCACATCTGGAGAGGCCAGGTTATAACAGCAATTCCCACAAATTGTTTAAATGTTAGGCAGTTCGTATACTTCTTTCCAATTCATAATTTTCAGCAGTTTTACGTAATTTTTCACAAAATAATCAAAAAACTAATCACTACCAAAAATCATCATTCACTATGGAAAAAATTAATATACGCGGAAATAACCTTATACGTAAATACGAACAAATAGAAATATTTTCGCGTATATAAAGTCCGTCAGCCACGCCACCATGGTCCCTAGCTTGTTCGTGCCGACAGACCCCCCTGACGAGAAACAGTTGTGTGTGTGTGTGTGTGTTGTGTGTGTGTGTGTGTTGTGTGTGTGTGTGTGTTGTGTGTGTGTGTGTCACAGACTCGTGTGTGTCCATGCGTCTGTGTACATGTATCACAGACTCGTGTGTGTCCATGCGTCTGTGTACATGTATCACAGACTCGTGTGTGTCCATGCGTCTGTGTACATGTATCACAGACTCGTGTGTGTCCATGCGTCTGTGTACATGTATCACAGACTCGTGTGTGTCCATGCGTCTGTGTACATGTATCACAGACTCGTGTGTGTCCATGCGTCTGTGTACATGTATCACAGACTCGTGTGTGTCCATGCGTCTGTGTACATGTATCACAGACTCGTGTGTGTCCATGCGTCTGTGTACATGTATCACAGACTCGTGTGTGTCCATGCGTCTGTGTACATGTATCACAGACTCGTGTGTGTCCATGCGTCTGTGTACATGTATCACAGACTCGTGTGTGTCCATGCGTCTGTGTACATGTATCACAGACTCGTGTGTGTCCATGCGTCTGTGTACATGTATCACAGACTCGTGTGTGTCCATGCGTCTGTGTACATGTATCACAGACTCGTGTGTGTCCATGCGTCTGTGTACATGTATCACAGACTCGTGTGTGTCCATGCGTCTGTGTACATGTATCACAGACTCGTGTGTGTCCATGCGTCTGTGTACATGTATCACAGACTCGTGTGTGTCCATGCGTCTGTGTACATGTATCACAGACTCGTGTGTGTCCATGCGTCTGTGTACATGTATCACAGACTCGTGTGTGTCCATGCGTCTGTGTACATGTATCACAGACTCGTGTGTGTCCATGCGTCTGTGTACATGTATCACAGACTCGTGTGTGTCCATGCGTCTGTGTACATGTATCACAGACTCGTGTGTGTCCATGCGTCTGTGTACATGTATCACAGACTCGTGTGTGTCCATGCGTCTGTGTACATGTATCACAGACTCGTGTGTGTCCATGCGTCTGTGTACATGTATCACAGACTCGTGTGTGTCCATGCGTCTGTGTACATGTATCACAGACTCGTGTGTGTCCATGCGTCTGTGTACATGTATCACAGACTCGTGTGTGTCCATGCGTCTGTGTACATGTATCACAGACTCGTGTGTGTCCATGCGTCTGTGTACATGTATCACAGACTCGTGTGTGTCCATGCGTCTGTGTACATGTATCACAGACTCGTGTGTGTCCATGCGTCTGTGTACATGTATCACAGACTCGTGTGTGTCCATGCGTCTGTGTACATGTATCACAGACTCGTGTGTGTCCATGCGTCTGTGTACATGTATCACAGACTCGTGTGTGTCCATGCGTCTGTGTACATGTATCACAGACTCGTGTGTGTCCATGCGTCTGTGTACATGTATCACAGACTCGTGTGTGTCCATGCGTCTGTGTACATGTATCACAGACTCGTGTGTGTCCATGCGTCTGTGTACATGTATCACAGACTCGTGTGTGTCCATGCGTCTGTGTACATGTATCACAGACTCGTGTGTGTCCATGCGTCTGTGTACATGTATCACAGACTCGTGTGTGTCCATGCGTCTGTGTACATGTATCACAGACTCGTGTGTGTCCATGCGTCTGTGTACATGTATCACAGACTCGTGTGTGTCCATGCGTCTGTGTACATGTATCACAGACTCGTGTGTGTCCATGCGTCTGTGTACATGTATCACAGACTCGTGTGTGTCCATGCGTCTGTGTACATGTATCACAGACTCGTGTGTGTCCATGCGTCTGTGTACATGTATCACAGACTCGTGTGTGTCCATGCGTCTGTGTACATGTATCACAGACTCGTGTGTGTCCATGCGTCTGTGTACATGTATCACAGACTCGTGTGTGTCCATGCGTCTGTGTACATGTATCACAGACTCGTGTGTGTCCATGCGTCTGTGTACATGTATCACAGACTCGTGTGTGTCCATGCGTCTGTGTACATGTATCACAGACTCGTGTGTGTCCATGCGTCTGTGTACATGTATCACAGACTCGTGTGTGTCCATGCGTCTGTGTACATGTATCACAGACTCGTGTGTGTCCATGCGTCTGTGTACATGTATCACAGACTCGTGTGTGTCCATGCGTCTGTGTACATGTATCACAGACTCGTGTGTGTCCATGCGTCTGTGTACATGTATCACAGACTCGTGTGTGTCCATGCGTCTGTGTACATGTATCACAGACTCGTGTGTGTCCATGCGTCTGTGTACATGTATCACAGACTCGTGTGTGTCCATGCGTCTGTGTACATGTATCACAGACTCGTGTGTGTCCATGCGTCTGTGTACATGTATCACAGACTCGTGTGTGTCCATGCGTCTGTGTACATGTATCACAGACTCGTGTGTGTCCATGCGTCTGTGTACATGTATCACAGACTCGTGTGTGTCCATGCGTCTGTGTACATGTATCACAGACTCGTGTGTGTCCATGCGTCTGTGTACATGTATCACAGACTCGTGTGTGTCCATGCGTCTGTGTACATGTATCACAGACTCGTGTGTGTCCATGCGTCTGTGTACATGTATCACAGACTCGTGTGTGTCCATGCGTCTGTGTACATGTATCACAGACTCGTGTGTGTCCATGCGTCTGTGTACATGTATCACAGACTCGTGTGTGTCCATGCGTCTGTGTACATGTATCACAGACTCGTGTGTGTCCATGCGTCTGTGTACATGTATCACAGACTCGTGTGTGTCCATGCGTCTGTGTACATGTATCACAGACTCGTGTGTGTCCATGCGTCTGTGTACATGTATCACAGACTCGTGTGTGTCCATGCGTCTGTGTACATGTATCACAGACTCGTGTGTGTCCATGCGTCTGTGTACATGTATCACAGACTCGTGTGTGTCCATGCGTCTGTGTACATGTATCACAGACTCGTGTGTGTCCATGCGTCTGTGTACATGTATCACAGACTCGTGTGTGTCCATGCGTCTGTGTACATGTATCACAGACTCGTGTGTGTCCATGCGTCTGTGTACATGTATCACAGACTCGTGTGTGTCCATGCGTCTGTGTACATGTATCACAGACTCGTGTGTGTCCATGCGTCTGTGTACATGTATCACAGACTCGTGTGTGTCCATGCGTCTGTGTACATGTATCACAGACTCGTGTGTGTCCATGCGTCTGTGTACATGTATCACAGACTCGTGTGTGTCCATGCGTCTGTGTACATGTATCACAGACTCGTGTGTGTCCATGCGTCTGTGTACATGTATCACAGACTCGTGTGTGTCCATGCGTCTGTGTACATGTATCACAGACTCGTGTGTGTCCATGCGTCTGTGTACATGTATCACAGACTCGTGTGTGTCCATGCGTCTGTGTACATGTATCACAGACTCGTGTGTGTCCATGCGTCTGTGTACATGTATCACAGACTCGTGTGTGTCCATGCGTCTGTGTACATGTATCACAGACTCGTGTGTGTCCATGCGTCTGTGTACATGTATCACAGACTCGTGTGTGTCCATGCGTCTGTGTACATGTATCACAGACTCGTGTGTGTCCATGCGTCTGTGTACATGTATCACAGACTCGTGTGTGTCCATGCGTCTGTGTACATGTATCACAGACTCGTGTGTGTCCATGCGTCTGTGTACATGTATCACAGACTCGTGTGTGTCCATGCGTCTGTGTACATGTATCACAGACTCGTGTGTGTCCATGCGTCTGTGTACATGTATCACAGACTCGTGTGTGTCCATGCGTCTGTGTACATGTATCACAGACTCGTGTGTGTCCATGCGTCTGTGTACATGTATCACAGACTCGTGTGTGTCCATGCGTCTGTGTACATGTATCACAGACTCGTGTGTGTCCATGCGTCTGTGTACATGTATCACAGACTCGTGTGTGTCCATGCGTCTGTGTACATGTATCACAGACTCGTGTGTGTCCATGCGTCTGTGTACATGTATCACAGACTCGTGTGTGTCCATGCGTCTGTGTACATGTATCACAGACTCGTGTGTGTCCATGCGTCTGTGTACATGTATCACAGACTCGTGTGTGTCCATGCGTCTGTGTACATGTATCACAGACTCGTGTGTGTCCATGCGTCTGTGTACATGTATCACAGACTCGTGTGTGTCCATGCGTCTGTGTACATGTATCACAGACTCGTGTGTGTCCATGCGTCTGTGTACATGTATCACAGACTCGTGTGTGTCCATGCGTCTGTGTACATGTATCACAGACTCGTGTGTGTCCATGCGTCTGTGTACATGTATCACAGACTCGTGTGTGTCCATGCGTCTGTGTACATGTATCACAGACTCGTGTGTGTCCATGCGTCTGTGTACATGTATCACAGACTCGTGTGTGTCCATGCGTCTGTGTACATGTATCACAGACTCGTGTGTGTCCATGCGTCTGTGTACATGTATCACAGACTCGTGTGTGTCCATGCGTCTGTGTACATGTATCACAGACTCGTGTGTGTCCATGCGTCTGTGTACATGTATCACAGACTCGTGTGTGTCCATGCGTCTGTGTACATGTATCACAGACTCGTGTGTGTCCATGCGTCTGTGTACATGTATCACAGACTCGTGTGTGTCCATGCGTCTGTGTACATGTATCACAGACTCGTGTGTGTCCATGCGTCTGTGTACATGTATCACAGACTCGTGTGTGTCCATGCGTCTGTGTACATGTATCACAGACTCGTGTGTGTCCATGCGTCTGTGTACATGTATCACAGACTCGTGTGTGTCCATGCGTCTGTGTACATGTATCACAGACTCGTGTGTGTCCATGCGTCTGTGTACATGTATCACAGACTCGTGTGTGTCCATGCGTCTGTGTACATGTATCACAGACTCGTGTGTGTCCATGCGTCTGTGTACATGTATCACAGACTCGTGTGTGTCCATGCGTCTGTGTACATGTATCACAGACTCGTGTGTGTCCATGCGTCTGTGTACATGTATCACAGACTCGTGTGTGTCCATGCGTCTGTGTACATGTATCACAGACTCGTGTGTGTCCATGCGTCTGTGTACATGTATCACAGACTCGTGTGTGTCCATGCGTCTGTGTACATGTATCACAGACTCGTGTGTGTCCATGCGTCTGTGTACATGTATCACAGACTCGTGTGTGTCCATGCGTCTGTGTACATGTATCACAGACTCGTGTGTGTCCATGCGTCTGTGTACATGTATCACAGACTCGTGTGTGTCCATGCGTCTGTGTACATGTATCACAGACTCGTGTGTGTCCATGCGTCTGTGTACATGTATCACAGACTCGTGTGTGTCCATGCGTCTGTGTACATGTATCACAGACTCGTGTGTGTCCATGCGTCTGTGTACATGTATCACAGACTCGTGTGTGTCCATGCGTCTGTGTACATGTATCACAGACTCGTGTGTGTCCATGCGTCTGTGTACATGTATCACAGACTCGTGTGTGTCCATGCGTCTGTGTACATGTATCACAGACTCGTGTGTGTCCATGCGTCTGTGTACATGTATCACAGACTCGTGTGTGTCCATGCGTCTGTGTACATGTATCACAGACTCGTGTGTGTCCATGCGTCTGTGTACATGTATCACAGACTCGTGTGTGTCCATGCGTCTGTGTACATGTATCACAGACTCGTGTGTGTCCATGCGTCTGTGTACATGTATCACAGACTCGTGTGTGTCCATGCGTCTGTGTACATGTATCACAGACTCGTGTGTGTCCATGCGTCTGTGTACATGTATCACAGACTCGTGTGTGTCCATGCGTCTGTGTACATGTATCACAGACTCGTGTGTGTCCATGCGTCTGTGTACATGTATCACAGACTCGTGTGTGTCCATGCGTCTGTGTACATGTATCACAGACTCGTGTGTGTCCATGCGTCTGTGTACATGTATCACAGACTCGTGTGTGTCCATGCGTCTGTGTACATGTATCACAGACTCGTGTGTGTCCATGCGTCTGTGTACATGTATCACAGACTCGTGTGTGTCCATGCGTCTGTGTACATGTATCACAGACTCGTGTGTGTCCATGCGTCTGTGTACATGTATCACAGACTCGTGTGTGTCCATGCGTCTGTGTACATGTATCACAGACTCGTGTGTGTCCATGCGTCTGTGTACATGTATCACAGACTCGTGTGTGTCCATGCGTCTGTGTACATGTATCACAGACTCGTGTGTGTCCATGCGTCTGTGTACATGTATCACAGACTCGTGTGTGTCCATGCGTCTGTGTACATGTATCACAGACTCGTGTGTGTCCATGCGTCTGTGTACATGTATCACAGACTCGTGTGTGTCCATGCGTCTGTGTACATGTATCACAGACTCGTGTGTGTCCATGCGTCTGTGTACATGTATCACAGACTCGTGTGTGTCCATGCGTCTGTGTACATGTATCACAGACTCGTGTGTGTCCATGCGTCTGTGTACATGTATCACAGACTCGTGTGTGTCCATGCGTCTGTGTACATGTATCACAGACTCGTGTGTGTCCATGCGTCTGTGTACATGTATCACAGACTCGTGTGTGTCCATGCGTCTGTGTACATGTATCACAGACTCGTGTGTGTCCATGCGTCTGTGTACATGTATCACAGACTCGTGTGTGTCCATGCGTCTGTGTACATGTATCACAGACTCGTGTGTGTCCATGCGTCTGTGTACATGTATCACAGACTCGTGTGTGTCCATGCGTCTGTGTACATGTATCACAGACTCGTGTGTGTCCATGCGTCTGTGTACATGTATCACAGACTCGTGTGTGTCCATGCGTCTGTGTACATGTATCACAGACTCGTGTGTGTCCATGCGTCTGTGTACATGTATCACAGACTCGTGTGTGTCCATGCGTCTGTGTACATGTATCACAGACTCGTGTGTGTCCATGCGTCTGTGTACATGTATCACAGACTCGTGTGTGTCCATGCGTCTGTGTACATGTATCACAGACTCGTGTGTGTCCATGCGTCTGTGTACATGTATCACAGACTCGTGTGTGTCCATGCGTCTGTGTACATGTATCACAGACTCGTGTGTGTCCATGCGTCTGTGTACATGTATCACAGACTCGTGTGTGTCCATGCGTCTGTGTACATGTATCACAGACTCGTGTGTGTCCATGCGTCTGTGTACATGTATCACAGACTCGTGTGTGTCCATGCGTCTGTGTACATGTATCACAGACTCGTGTGTGTCCATGCGTCTGTGTACATGTATCACAGACTCGTGTGTGTCCATGCGTCTGTGTACATGTATCACAGACTCGTGTGTGTCCATGCGTCTGTGTACATGTATCACAGACTCGTGTGTGTCCATGCGTCTGTGTACATGTATCACAGACTCGTGTGTGTCCATGCGTCTGTGTACATGTATCACAGACTCGTGTGTGTCCATGCGTCTGTGTACATGTATCACAGACTCGTGTGTGTCCATGCGTCTGTGTACATGTATCACAGACTCGTGTGTGTCCATGCGTCTGTGTACATGTATCACAGACTCGTGTGTGTCCATGCGTCTGTGTACATGTATCACAGACTCGTGTGTGTCCATGCGTCTGTGTACATGTATCACAGACTCGTGTGTGTCCATGCGTCTGTGTACATGTATCACAGACTCGTGTGTGTCCATGCGTCTGTGTACATGTATCACAGACTCGTGTGTGTCCATGCGTCTGTGTACATGTATCACAGACTCGTGTGTGTCCATGCGTCTGTGTACATGTATCACAGACTCGTGTGTGTCCATGCGTCTGTGTACATGTATCACAGACTCGTGTGTGTCCATGCGTCTGTGTACATGTATCACAGACTCGTGTGTGTCCATGCGTCTGTGTACATGTATCACAGACTCGTGTGTGTCCATGCGTCTGTGTACATGTATCACAGACTCGTGTGTGTCCATGCGTCTGTGTACATGTATCACAGACTCGTGTGTGTCCATGCGTCTGTGTACATGTATCACAGACTCGTGTGTGTCCATGCGTCTGTGTACATGTATCACAGACTCGTGTGTGTCCATGCGTCTGTGTACATGTATCACAGACTCGTGTGTGTCCATGCGTCTGTGTACATGTATCACAGACTCGTGTGTGTCCATGCGTCTGTGTACATGTATCACAGACTCGTGTGTGTCCATGCGTCTGTGTACATGTATCACAGACTCGTGTGTGTCCATGCGTCTGTGTACATGTATCACAGACTCGTGTGTGTCCATGCGTCTGTGTACATGTATCACAGACTCGTGTGTGTCCATGCGTCTGTGTACATGTATCACAGACTCGTGTGTGTCCATGCGTCTGTGTACATGTATCACAGACTCGTGTGTGTCCATGCGTCTGTGTACATGTATCACAGACTCGTGTGTGTCCATGCGTCTGTGTACATGTATCACAGACTCGTGTGTGTCCATGCGTCTGTGTACATGTATCACAGACTCGTGTGTGTCCATGCGTCTGTGTACATGTATCACAGACTCGTGTGTGTCCATGCGTCTGTGTACATGTATCACAGACTCGTGTGTGTCCATGCGTCTGTGTACATGTATCACAGACTCGTGTGTGTCCATGCGTCTGTGTACATGTATCACAGACTCGTGTGTGTCCATGCGTCTGTGTACATGTATCACAGACTCGTGTGTGTCCATGCGTCTGTGTACATGTATCACAGACTCGTGTGTGTCCATGCGTCTGTGTACATGTATCACAGACTCGTGTGTGTCCATGCGTCTGTGTACATGTATCACAGACTCGTGTGTGTCCATGCGTCTGTGTACATGTATCACAGACTCGTGTGTGTCCATGCGTCTGTGTACATGTATCACAGACTCGTGTGTGTCCATGCGTCTGTGTACATGTATCACAGACTCGTGTGTGTCCATGCGTCTGTGTACATGTATCACAGACTCGTGTGTGTCCATGCGTCTGTGTACATGTATCACAGACTCGTGTGTGTCCATGCGTCTGTGTACATGTATCACAGACTCGTGTGTGTCCATGCGTCTGTGTACATGTATCACAGACTCGTGTGTGTCCATGCGTCTGTGTACATGTATCACAGACTCGTGTGTGTCCATGCGTCTGTGTACATGTATCACAGACTCGTGTGTGTCCATGCGTCTGTGTACATGTATCACAGACTCGTGTGTGTCCATGCGTCTGTGTACATGTATCACAGACTCGTGTGTGTCCATGCGTCTGTGTACATGTATCACAGACTCGTGTGTGTCCATGCGTCTGTGTACATGTATCACAGACTCGTGTGTGTCCATGCGTCTGTGTACATGTATCACAGACTCGTGTGTGTCCATGCGTCTGTGTACATGTATCACAGACTCGTGTGTGTCCATGCGTCTGTGTACATGTATCACAGACTCGTGTGTGTCCATGCGTCTGTGTACATGTATCACAGACTCGTGTGTGTCCATGCGTCTGTGTACATGTATCACAGACTCGTGTGTGTCCATGCGTCTGTGTACATGTATCACAGACTCGTGTGTGTCCATGCGTCTGTGTACATGTATCACAGACTCGTGTGTGTCCATGCGTCTGTGTACATGTATCACAGACTCGTGTGTGTCCATGCGTCTGTGTACATGTATCACAGACTCGTGTGTGTCCATGCGTCTGTGTACATGTATCACAGACTCGTGTGTGTCCATGCGTCTGTGTACATGTATCACAGACTCGTGTGTGTCCATGCGTCTGTGTACATGTATCACAGACTCGTGTGTGTCCATGCGTCTGTGTACATGTATCACAGACTCGTGTGTGTCCATGCGTCTGTGTACATGTATCACAGACTCGTGTGTGTCCATGCGTCTGTGTACATGTATCACAGACTCGTGTGTGTCCATGCGTCTGTGTACATGTATCACAGACTCGTGTGTGTCCATGCGTCTGTGTACATGTATCACAGACTCGTGTGTGTCCATGCGTCTGTGTACATGTGTCACAGACTCGTGTGTGTCCATGCGTCTGTGTACATGTATCACAGACTCGTGTATACGTCTGTGTCACTATGTGTACACATATGAAAGAGGTTCTTTCTGTTTAACTGTTTTGTGCCTATTTTTATACAGATTACGAATGGTGGATATACATGTCCTCCAGCAGATAACCTGGTCATGGACCATCAGGTCTCCTGTTATCTGTCCTTCCCATGTACTGTCCTCCAGCAGATAACCTGGTCATGGACCATCAGGTCTCCTGTTATCTGTCCTTCCCATGTACTGTCCTCCAGCAGATAACCTGGTCATGGACCATCAGGTCTCCTGTTATCTGTCCTTCCCATGTACTGTCCTCCAGCAGATAACCTGGTCATGGACCATCAGGTCTCCTGTTATCTGTCCTTCCCATGCACTGTCCTCCAGCAGATAACCTGGTCATGGATGCCTCAGTCCCTCACAGAGCCTCACCCGTGCGGGGGATCCAGCGAGACAGACTTGTCTCCTGAAGAAGGGGACACAGATGCACCAGAGGACCTTCAGATGTCAGTCCCTCACACTGGAGAAATGAAAGATACACAAGGAGGCCTCTCTCTCTGTCTCTCTCTCTCTCTCTCTCTCTCTCTCTCTCTCTCTCTCTCTCTCTCTCTCTCTCTCTCTCTCTCTCCTAACACACACACAGTAGAGCTGTGGAAGGTGATATCTCTACGAGCTGTGGGAAGTGACTGAGTACATTTAGATGTAAGGCAATATACTACGAGTATACCCCTGTGGTTATACTGAGCATACAAATACACACATTCTTCCCTCCAGTTGATTCAAAATAACTCACTCGGTGTAATAAACAAATCCCTCAACTCCAAAACAACAAAACCAAAAATATTTCTGATTCTCCAAATTCCTGGTAAACATTAAATTTGGAAGGCATCATTGTAGATATAGATCGAGGAATTATCTTTTCCGGATATAATAACATAGTACATCTCCTCCCTGGGTCACCGATACGGATTGAAAATGGGTTACATTACAGTACTACGACTACTCACATCTCAGTCTTGAAAGAAAACATGTCTGACTTTTACGATACAATACAACAGGTTCCCCCTGTCCAACCCCGTTTTCTTTGACGGAGAGAAAGAGGGTTGAGCTGTCCTCCCAGCGTGCACAATAGGGCGCCGCCATGTGTCGTACACCCGGTCTTCTCAGGACATTATCCGGTACTCTGAACTCAATGGACATCCACTCAATATATCTATCTCTTTCTTATTGCTCAAAGACCTCTGGCACTCTGGGTCACAGATGTGTTAGGGCTGAGGAGGAGGAGGAGGAGGAGGAGGAGGAGGAGGAGGAGGAGGAGGAGGAAGAAGAAGAAGAAGAGGAGGACATTAAGGAAGAAACATGAAGTTTACTGATCCACACAAAGGTGTAGTACGGGGTTAAGGGGGTCGGATACATCACATGATCCGGGGAGCAGTGATGGAAATGTTGGTCAAGTGTGAGGCGCTTAGATGGGTTACACTCCAACATGGCCACACCATCTGGGGTAACAGTGACACCAGCTGGTGCCTGCCAACAACAGTATACAACCAGCTGGTGCCTGCCAACAACAGTATACAACCAGCTGGTGCCTGCCAACAACAGTATACAACCAGCTGGTGCCTGCCAACAACAGTATACAACCAGCTGGTGCCTGCCAACAATATACAACCAGCTGGTGCCTGCCAACAACAGTATACAACCAGCTGGTGCCTGCCAACAACAGTATACAACCAGCTGGTGCCAGCCAACAACAGTATACAACCAGCTGGTGCCTGCCAACAACAGTATACAACCAGCTGGTGCCTGCCAACAACAGTATACAACCAGCTGGTGCCTGCCAACAACAGTATACAACCAGCTGGTGCCTGCCAACAACAGTATACAACCAGCTGGTGCCTGCCAACAACAGTATACAACCAGCTGGTGCCTGCCAACAACAGTATACAACCAGCTGGAGCAATGGCATCGTCTGTTCGCTGCCAACAACAGCTTGGATGTACAACCAGCTGCACTAGTGACACCCGCCTCCTGCCTGCCAACAAGAGCCCGGGAACAAGACCACCTGTGCCAACAACATCAGGTTGTGGCTGCCAACAACAGCCCTGCAGGAGACACAGGTAATCCTTCACTACACCAGAGGACGCGCCTTGCCCTCACACTTCCCAGGGCGTCGGTGTTTAACCCTCACAGCGTCGTGGGACTGACACACGGACACGCTCTCGACGCACGAACAGCGAGGCCAGTCGAAGACAGCACGGTCGCCAGTCTATACCACCTCCACGCTCTCGACGCACGAACAGCGAGGCCAGTCGAAGACAGCACGGTCGCCAGTCTATACCACCTCCACGCTCTCGACGCACGAACAGCGAGGCCAGTCGAAGACAGCACGGTCGCCAGTCTATACCACCTCCACGCTCTCGACGCACGAACAGCGAGGCCAGTCGAAGACAGCACGGTCGCCAGTCTATACCACCTCCACGCTCTCGACGCACGAACAGCGAGGCCAGTCGAAGACAACACGGTCGCCAGTCTATACCACCTCCACGCTCTCGACGCACGAACAGCGAGGCCAGTCGAAGACAACACGGTCGCCAGTCTATACCACCTCCACGCTCTCGACGCACGAGCAGCGAGGCCAGTCGAAGACAGCACAGTCGCCAGTCTATACCACCTCCACGCTCTCGACGCACGAGCAGCGAGGCCAGTCGAAGACAGCACGGTCGCCAGTCTATACCACCTCCACGCTCTCGACGCACGAGCAGCGAGGCCAGTCGAAGACAGCACAGTCGCCAGTCTATACCACCTCCAGTTGGCCTCGAGTGTGGAGCAAGGAGGTGAAACACAGGAGATCTTCGTCCTAATTCAGTCATTATTCTGGGTTGACCCTGAGACGCGTATTTCTATTTCGAGACCTGGAGTGAATATCGACCCCACACTCCGATGGAGGTCACGCAGCCAACCAGGGGCCTTGGCTCACATTACAGAAGACGCAACAGCCAATGAGGGAGTTTGTTCATACCGATGGGGTTGCCACGGCCAATCAGGGGGGAGGGGGTGGTTTGTTTACAGTGAGGGGGGTTCTTGCTGTCAATCAGGGAGGGAGGGGGAGGTTGTTTACATTAAGGGGGTTCGTACTAACAATCAGGTGGTGGTTGTTTACATTGAGGAGGTTCCCAGAGCTTGTTTGCAGTGAAGGAGGGGTCCCACAGGCAGGCAGATGGTTTGTTTACATTGCAGAAGATGCCAAACAGGGGCTCTGTTTACAATGAAGGGGATCCCACAGCCAATGGGAAGGTCTGTTTACACAGCAGACGATGCCACAGCCAATGGGAAGGTCTGTTTACACAGCACACGATGCCACAGCCAATGGGAAGGTCTGTTTACACAGCACACGATGCCACAGCCAATGGGAAGGTCTGTTTACACAGCACACGATGCCACAGCCAATCAGGACGTGTGATTACGGGAGGTCCTGGAGTCACGTGCCAAACCTAACCCATCACAGCCACACTCACAGGACGCCAACACACACACACACACACACAGCTCGGCTGAAGCACACACACACACACACACAGCTCGGCTGAAGCACACACACACACACACACAGCTCGGCTGAAGCACACACACACACACACACTGCTCGGCTGACGCACACACACACACACTGCTCGGCTGAAGCACACACACACACACAGAGACCACGGTCCAGCGTTAGTGGCCGCGGGAGGAGCGTGTGCAAACCCAGGACTGGACACTGGAAGGGAATACCGACCATGAGGTAAGGCTACCGGAATAAACCCACACTTCAACTGTGTGGACCGGAATAAACCCACACTTCAACAGTGGACCGGAGTCAATGCACAGACTCTGGCCCGGTTTAAGCCTAAGGTTCAACAGTGGACCGGTATGAACTCACAGTTCCCTGCCGGACCGGAGCAGACCCATGGTGCAATACCATCCCTGAAAGGCAGTCGATAATCCGGGACACAAACACCTGGTCCACGCTGTACCGGGCCTTGTATCCTACCAGCGTGACAGGGTTCAGTCCAATTTCGACCAGCGTGACAAGGTTCAGTACAATTTCGACCAGCGTGACAGGGTTCAGTACAATTTCGACCAGCGTGGCAAGGTTCAGTACAATTTCGACCAGCGTGACAAGGTTCAGTACAATTTCGACCAGCGTGGCAGGGTTCAGTACAATTTCGACCAGGTTGGGACCACAGGGTTCGTATCCTCGTGCGTTCGGTGCCCGGGTGGATCAGGTGATGCCAACAGCATTATGAACACCTATGCTTCCCTCGCTGGCTCAGCAGCATAATGCTGCAGCGCGTGCATGACACCCAGACCCGCGCCCCGCCACCTGGAGCCACGCCCGGCGCGCCACGAATCTCCTATTATGCAAAAAGCGCGGAGTCGTTACGACCCATCGTTAACAGCCTCGTTAACTGTATAAACAACGCCGGCCTGATCCCCCCTCGTTAACGAACCCAAACACCGATTCACTCATTAGACAAGAGCACTAACGATGTGTCTCCCTCACCAGACTATAACAAAAAAAAAAAAGGAAAAAAAAAGGAAGGGAAAACAAGTTCGACCAGACCAAACGAAGCTTCGGTTCGTGAGCAACGAGATGCGAACACTCACGTGACCTCGCGTGACGTGGCTTGGAGGGGGAGATGGTTCGAACGCTAACGAAGCAATACGCGTGACGTGGCTTGGAGAGGGGGAGATGGTTCGAACGCTAACGAAGCAATACGCGTGACGTGGCTTGGAGAGGGGGAGATGGTTCGAACGCTAACGAAGCAATACAAACCATACGAACCTTCATCCGTTTCCGTATTCTGAACCCCGGTCCGTTACCCACCAACTCCCAGCCTATGTATGATGTATTCTCCTACACTATGTCATCCATGAAATAAGAGAATAAAAAAAAAAAAAAAAATGAATCAAAGTTAAAGATTAAAGTTTTAAAATGCCCACAATAAGAGGGCGGCCTAATTAAAAAAAATGTAACATTAAAGAAACACGTAAATATATTACTGAAGAACTTGGCTAATTACAGCGTGACATTAAAGAAAAAATGAAAACAATATGGTTGTGTCCAGGCTAATTATAACTTTGGTAGCCAGTCACTTCAGCGAGGTCGGGCTACCCGTGCCACATAGCCCCGGGGTTACCACCACCACACACTACACTAGTCCAGTAGGCTGGACTACCCCCTGGTGTAGTCCAGGGCTACCACCACTGACTACACTCCAGTAGGCTGGACTACCCCTGGTGTAGTCCAGGACTACCACCACTACACTCCAGCAGGCTGGGCTACCCCTGGTGTAGCCCAGGACTACCACCACTGACTACACTCCAGTAGGCTGGACTACCCCCTGGTGTAGCCCAGGACTACCACCACTGACTACACTCCAGTAGGCTGGACTACCCGTGGTGTAGTCCAGGACTACCACCACTGACTACACTCCAGTAGGCTGGGCTACCCCTGGTGTAGTCCAGGACTACCACCACTACACTCCAGCAGGCTGGGCTACCCCTGGTGTAGTCCAGGACTACCACCACTGACTACACTCCAGTAGGCTGGACTACCCCCTGGTGTAGTCCAGGACTACCACCACTGACTACACTCCAGTAGGCTGGACTACCCCCTGGTGTAGTCCAGGACTACCACCACTGACTACACTCCAGTAGGCTGGACTACCCCCCTGGTGTAGTCCAGGACTACCACCACTGACTACACTCCAGTAGGCTGGGCTACCCCTGGTGTAGCCAGGGACTTCTAGCCTAAGTCTCTCCCCTGTACTACACAAGTCATGACCCCCGACCCCCCCTGCCGGAGGTGAGGGCCCTAAATGTGTGTACTGGTCACATGACTGACCCTTACGTCAGGTGGTGACATGGGCACGTGTCATGCAGGTCAGGTGACGACATGGGCACGTGTCATGCAGGTCAGGTGACGACATGGGTACGTGTCATGCAGGTCAGGTGGCGATATGGGCACGTGTCATGTAGGTCAGGAGGCGACATGGACACGTGTCATGCACGTCAGGTGGTGACATGGACACGTGTCATGCAGGTCAGGTGGTGACATTGGCACGTGTCATGCAGGTCAGGTGGTGACATGGGCACGTGTCATGCAGGTCAGGTGGTGACATGGACACGTGTCATGCAGGCCAGGTGGTGACATGGGCACGTGTCATGCAGGTCAGGTGGTGACATGGACACGTGTCATGCAGGCCAGGTGGTGACATGGGCACGTGTCATGCAGGTCAGGTGGCGATATGGGCACGTGTCATGCAGGTCAGGAGGCGACATGGACACGTGTCATGCACGTCAGGTGGTGACATGGACACGTGTCATGCAGGTCAGGTGGTGACATGGGCACTTGTCATGCAGGTCAGGTGGTCACATGGACACGTGTCATGCAGGTCAGGTGGTGACATGGACACGTGTCATGCAGGTCAGGTGGTGACATGGACACGTGTCATGCAAATCAGGTAGTGACATGAACACGTGTCATGCAGGTCAGGTGGTGACATGAACACGTGTCATGCAGGTCAGGTGGCGACATGGGCACGTGTCATGCAGGTCAGGTGGTCACATGAACACGTGTCATGCAGGTCAGGTGGTCACATGGACACGTGTAGCCCGGGATTATACATAACACGTGTCAGTAACCTATGACATTAAGTAGCCCCCCCCCCCCTACAGCGAGCGAGGCTACAGAGCCACTACAGCAACCTTGGCGTCACGTGACGTAATGTCTCCTCCTCCTCCTGTATTAGCACACACACTGTACCCGGCCATATATTGCCTCCACAGCTCGCCAGATAGGTCGATTCCGACGTCAATATTTGCTGGAGTGATGTGTTCTGGCCTGGGTCGTCACGTGATGCAATCATCATTACTACCAATTGTATCATTATCATCATTACTACCACTTGTATCATTACTTATATTACTACTACTACAATTATCATTATCATAATTATCATTATTATTATTATTATTATTATCATTATCATTATTATTATTATTATTATTATTATTATCATTACTATTATTATTATCATTATTATTATTATTATTATTATTAATCATTATCATTATTATCATTATTACTATTATCAGTATCATTGTTGTTGTTATCATTATTATCAGTTATCATTATCATCATTATTTTCATTTTCATCATCATCATTATCATCATTATTATCATTACTTGACCGTCTTTTAAATTTTGTAATAAACCTCGGATATATATCTTATCATTAGCTTTATCTTATCATTTGCTATATATCTTATCATTAGCTTTATCTTATCATTTGCTATATATCTTATCATTAGCTTTATCTCATCATTTGCTATATATCTTATCATTAGCTTTATCTCATCATTTGCTATATATCTTATCATTAGCTTTATCTTATCATTTGCTATATATCTTATCATTAGCTTTATCTCATCATTTGCTATATATCTTATCATTAGCTTTATCTTATCATTTGCTATATATCTTATCATTAGCTTTATCTCATCATTTGCTATATATCTTATCATTAGCTTTATCTCATCATTTGCTATATATCTTATCATTAGCTTTATCTTATCATTTGCTATATATCTTATCATTAGCTTTATCTCATCATTTGCTATATATCTTATCATTAGCTTTATCTTATCATTTGCTATATATCTTATCATTAGCTTTATCTCATCATTTGCTATATATCTTATCATTAGCTTTATCTTATCATTTGCTATATATCTTATCATTAGCTTTATCTCATCATTTGCTATATATCTTATCATTAGCTTTATCTCATCATTTGCTATATATCTTATCATTAGCTTTATCTCATCATTTGCTATATATCTTATCATTAGCTTTATCTTATCATTTGCTATATATCTTATCATTAGCTTTATCTCATCATTTGCTATATATCTTATCATTAGCTTTATCTTATCATTTGCTATATATCTTATCATTAGCTTTATCTCATCATTTGCTATATATCTTATCATTAGCTTTATCTCATCATTTGCTATATATCTTATCATTAGCTTTATCTTATCATTTGCTATATATCTTATCATTAGCTTTATCTCATCATTTGCTATATATCTTATCATTAGCTTTATCTCATCATTTGCTATATATCTTATCATTAGCTTTATCTCATCATTTGCTATATATCTTATCATTAGCTTTATCTTATCATTTGCTATGTATTTGTTTCATTTGATGTCTGTATTTTGTTCCCCTTAATAATCGTTCACATCTCTGCTCGCTCGTCTTGCAGTAAGTTTAAGCCACCTGGTTTACATGACTCCGCTCATCAATACCTGACATGCAAATGTTCTCGTTACATTTCACAGTTCAAAGCAAGATAATGTCTCCATTTACCACTGACGTGTGGCGATGTTGTCTGCCTGCCTTGTTGGACCAGGTATTGGGGACTGCTGCAGAGCCAAGGCCAACATTATCATTAGCATTATTCATTTATCTATTTTCTTTTTTTAAACTTGATCGCCGTTTCACGCGTTAGCGAGATGGCGCCAGGAACAGACGAAGACAGCTATAGCTGTCATGTGTAATTTCTAAAAGACGAAACGGATTATTATTATTATCATTATTATTATTATTATCATTATTATTATTATTATTAATTATTATTATCATCATCATCATCATCATTATCATTATTATTATTATTATCATTATTATCATTATTATTATTATTATTATTATTATTATTATTATCATTATTATCATTATCACTATTATCATTCTTATTATCATTACTATTATCATTATGGTTTGGTGAGAAGAGAGGATGTAGAGAAAACCTTGCACTAAACGTAGTGTGGCAATGCGGCGGAGTGGACGGGAATGCAGTCGAGTTTCTCATTAACAGCGGGTGACGGCGTTACTTCTTGGTCAGTGACGCTATTCATCCTTCGTATGGTCGAGGGTGAGGTGCCTAAGAACTGGGATAACGCCTGTACGGTGCCCTTACATAAAAGCGTGGGAGGCAAAGTACACACTTCAATTACAGCGGATTGTGTGCGTGTGTGTGTGTGTGGGGGGGGGGGGGGGTTACACTGAATCGCACATGACAGCTTCGTCTGTACCTGATGTTTCCCTGCTAGTGCGGGCAAAGGCAAACAAGTGTGTGTGTGTGTGTGTGTGTGTGTGTGTGTGTGTGTGTGTGTGTGTGTGTGTGTGTGTGTGTGTGTGCATACCAAATGGTTCCAATTCAATCTATTCCTTGCACGCCTTTCACCCTCCTGTATGTTCAGGCCCCAAACGCTTAAAATCTTTTTCACTCCATCGTGCTGCCAATGGATTGAACTAGGGCATGTGAAGCGTCTGGGGTAAACCACGAAAAGTTTTGTGGGACCTGGATGTGGAAAGGGAGCTGTGGTTTCGGTGCATTATACATGACAGATAGAGACTGAGTGTGAACGAATGGGGCCTTTGTTGTCTTTTCCTAGCGCTACCTCGCGCGCGCGCGCGCGCTGGGGAGGTAGTTGCTGTTTCATGTGTGGCGGGGTGGCGAGGGGAATGGATGAAGCAGCAAGGATGAATATGTACATGCGTATATATGTATATGTATGTATACGTTGAAATGTATAGGTATGTATATGTGCGTGTGTGGACGTTTATGTACATACATGTCTATGTGGGTGGGTTGGGCCATTCTTTCGTCTGTTTCCTTGCGCTACCTCGCTAACGCGGGAGACAGCGATTAAGTATAATATTCATATATATATATATATATATATATATATATATATATATATATATATATATATATATATATATATATCTGGGGATAGGGGAGAAAGAATACTTCCCACGTATTCCCTGCGTGTCGTAGACGGCGACTAAAAGGGGAGGGAGCGGGGGCTGGAAATCCTCCCCCTCTCGTTTTTAATGTTCCAAAAGAAGGAACAGAGAAGGGGGCCAAGTGAGGATATTCCCTCATAGGCTCAGTCCTCTGTTCTTAACGCTACCTCGCTGACGCGGGAAATGGCGAATATTATGAAAACGAGAGGGGAGGATTTATATATAAACAGACCCAAATACAGAGATATACGAGGGGAAACATGTCTATAGCCGACTATGGTACAATAATACAGCGTCGTGAAGGAGTTACGAAGACAGACGGAACATGATGAAGACAACGTCCACACACTGGAGTCCATACCTGGATAATTGTAGCTTCCTCACCCGTCTCCACTCGTCAACACCAACAAGTGGCACTCTCTCTCTTTTTTTTCTTTAAACCCTTCTGTGTAGGACGGTACGACCACGACGGTACGACCCCTGGGGATGACGACCTGACCTTTGACCTGATGCATGCTTGAAGGGCCAGGTCCAAAAGCACAAGCTAGCTCTCTCTCTCTCTCTCTCTCTCTCTCTCTCTCTCTCTCTCTCTCTCTCTCTCTCTCTCTCTCTCTCTCTCTCTCTATCTCCTGCTTATCGGGAAGGGTCAGTCAGGGACGGGCTGAGCAGCGAGCCAGCACACTTCAGTGGCTGTCAAGTGTCACTCCCTCTGCCCACGTATGTGTCCTCTTTTTCTCCCCCCTGCCTGGGCCACACGCGGGGCCACCGCCCTCCGCTCCAGCGACGTACAATCTCACTTTATCTCCCGACTGATAACACGTAGCTCACACCACTCGTTCCCCGTGGTGGGCGCTACGCGCTCTAACCCGGCCTTTCCGCGTAAGAGAGTCGTAAGTAAAGCACCGTCTTCCCCTCACGTGGACTTACGGACGGTTCTTACGGCTATTATCCCGTCTATATGTCCCGTCCCCACACAGCCTTCTGTCTCACCCATGGGTGACTGTGGCCTCTCCACGACACACGAACCTCCGTCTGGTCCTGTCTGTCAGTTGCCCGTCTCTCTGGCTACGTTCACCGTCACATTCTCTGGGAACTCAAGTACATGCGTCGTCAGTAATTGCTATCACCCAAATGGGGAGCTTGAGAGCCTTAAGTAATTGGTATTACCCAAATAGGGAGCCTGAGAGCCTTATGTAATTGGCATCACCCAAATGGGGAGCTTGATCGCCTTAAGTAATTGGCATTACCCAAATGGGGAGCCTGAGAGCCTTAAGTAATTGGCATCACCCAAATGGGGAGCCTGAGAGCCTTCAGTAATTGGCATCACCCAAATGGGGAGCTTGATCGCCTTAAGTAATTGGCATTACCCAAATGGGGAGCCTGAGAGCCTTAAGTAATTGGCATCACCCAAATGGGGAGCCTGAGAGCCTTCAGTAATTGGCATCACCCAAATGGGGAGCCTGATTGCGGTTCTAAGTGGCCTTCCTCTGAGCTGCTGTACGCTGTTCGTTCTATAACATTCCCTGCTGCTGAAAGGAGCGCAAATAACGCTGCCCACACAAAATGACGTCTACATAAAATATGTTGACCTCATTAACGCGAGGGTACGACCCATGATCACGACGGTACGACCCTTGATCACGACGGTACGACCCATGATCACGACGGTACGACCACTGATCACGACGGTATGACCGTTGGTCACGACGGTACGACCCTTGATCACGACGGTACGACCCTTGATCACGACGATACGACCCTTGAGCACGACGGTACGACCCTTGAGCACGACGGTACGACCCTTGATCACGACGGTACGACCTTTGATCACGACGGTACGACCACTGATCACGACGGTATGACCGTTGGTCACGACGGTACGACCCTTGATCACGACGGTACGACCGTTGGTCACGACGGTACGACCCTTGATCACGACGGTACGACCCTTGATCACGACGGTACGACCCTTGATCACGACGGTACGACCACTGATCACGACGGTATGACCGTTGGTCACGACGGTACGACCCTTGATCACGACGGTGCGACCCTTGATCACGACGGTACGACCCTTGATCACGACGGTACGACCCTTAGGCATAAAGCCGTTACTTCTGACGTAATCTTTACAGCCAACAAAAAGCGAAAGAAACAAAATCCTTCTGAACGAACGATTACGACTTTAATGAACCGAAACGATAAAAAAAAAAGAGAGAGACCACTTACGAACGAAGAATTAAGACACGCTTCACTTCACCCTGCTGACTGTGAAAATATTTTCTATTTTTTTTCTAGAACGATCTAAATCGTGAAGGGACGTCGACCGAACGAGGATAATAAGATGGAAGGTTCAACCATGATGGAAACCTTCTATGGCTTTGATGGAGGACGACTACTGGTCTCTAGTTCATGATCTGGATCACAGGGGGACGCTGGGGGAGGTTCAGTTCCTGGTCTGGATCACAGGGGGACGCTGGGGGAGGTTCAGTTCCTGGTCTGTATCACAGGGGGACGCTGGGGGAGGTTCAGTTCCTGATCTGGATCACAGGGGGACGCTGGGGGAGGTTCAGTTCCTGGTCTGGATCACAGGGGGACGCTGGGGGGAGGTTCAGTTCCTGATCTGGATCACAGGGGACGCTGGGGGAGGTTCAGTTCCTGGTCTGGATCACAGGGGGACGCTGGGGGAGGTTCAGTTCCTGGTCTGGATCACAGGGGGACGCTGGGGGAGGTTCAGTTCCTGGTCTGGATCACAGGGGGACGCTGGGGGGAGGTTCAGTTCCTGATCTGGATCACAGGGGACGCTGGGGGAGGTTCAGTTCCTGGTCTGGATCACAGGGGGACGCTGGGGGAGGTTCAGTTCCTGGTCTGGATCACAGGGGGACGCTGGGGGAGGTTCAGTTCCTGGTCTGGATCACAGGGGGACGCTGGGGGAGGTTCAGTTCCTGGTCTGTATCACAGGGGGACGCTGGGGGAGGTTCAGTTCCTGGTCTGGATCACAGGGGGACGCTGGGGGAGGTTCAGTTCCTGGTCTGGATCACAGGGGACGCTGGGGGAGGTTCAGTTCCTGGTCTGGATCACAGGGGGACGCTGGGGGAGGTTCAGTTCCTGATCTGCATCACAGGGGGACGCTGGGGGAGGTTCAGTTCCTGGTCTGGATCACAGGGGGACGCTGGGGGAGGTTCAGTTCCTGATCTGTATCACAGGGGGACGCTGGGGAGGTTCAGTTCCTGGTCTGGATCACAGGGGGACGCTGGGGGAGGTTCAGTTCCTGATCTGGATCACAGGGGGACGCTGGGGGAGGTTCAGTTCCTGGTCTGTATCACAGGGGGACGCTGGGGGAGGTTCAGTTCCTGATCTGGATCACAGGGGGACGCTGGGGGAGGTTCAGTTCCTGGTCTGTATCACAGGGGGACGCTGGGGGAGGTTCAGTTCCTGATCTGGATCACAGGGGGACGCTGGGGGAGGTTCAGTTCCTGGTCTGGATCACAGGGGGACGCTGGGGGAGGTTCAGTTTACCCTGAGTGTTTCAGGAAGGCTGTGGTTGTGGGGTGTCGTCTCAAGGTAGTACGACGTTACGACCGTACAACACGACCCTACGATCTTTGAACACGGCGGGACGACTCTAGAGCACGACGCTACGATCTTGGGGCACGATGGTACGACCCTAGAGCACGACGGTACGACCCTGTAGCAGTACGGTACGATCTTGGGGCACGACGGTACGACCCTGTAGTACGGTACGACCCTGTAGCAGTACAGTACGATCTTAGGGCACGACGGTACGACCCTGTAGCAGTACGGTACCATATTAGGGCACGACGGCACGACCTTGTAGCACTACGGTACGATCCTAGGGCCCGACGGTACGACCTTGTAGCACTACGGTACGATCTTAGGGTACGACGGTACGACCCTGTAGCAGTACGGTACGATATTAGGGCACGACGGTACGACCCCCCCCCCTGCTGTCATATCAACCCCAGGTTGTGGTGAGGTTGAGGGAGAGAGATGACAGTGTAGGGCACCGCTGTGTAACCTCTTCGTCTGGCTCAGACAACCTCCTCCAACATGATGTTCGTTCGTCGCTCATTGTGAGACACAAGAATAATATCATCGACCAAAATGCTTCGTCTCTTGTATGACATTAATACACGCCATGTTGCTTCGTCTCTTGTACGACATTAATCTCTGCTAATACACGCCATGTTTTTCATTACGCTATGTAAGTATAATTAACCAATTTACTACTATTATCCTCATGTTTTATAAGTTTAATTTACCACTTTACGATGAGTCTCTCAATCATAAAACCCTGGGATTAATACATAATGCCAGTAAAGTAATGGTGACACTGTTTAAGGGTCGTACCGTCGTGCTCTAGGGTCGTACCGTCGTGCTCTAGAGTCGTACCGTCGTGCTCTAGGGTCGTATAGTCGTGCTCCTGGGTCGTACCGTCGTGCTCCTGGGTCGTACCGTCGTGCTCCTGGGTCGTACCGTCGTGCTCCCGGGTCGTACCGTCGTGCTCCTGGGTCGTATAGTCGTGCTCCTCGGTCGTATAGTCGTGCTCCTCGGTCGTACCGTCGTGCTCTAGGGTTGTACCGTCGTGCTCCTGGGTCGTACCGTCGTGCTTCCTGGGTCGTACCGTCGTGCTCCTGGGTCGTACCGTCGTGCTCCTGGGTCGTACCGTCGTGCTCCTGGGTCGTACCGTCGTGCTCCTGGGTCGTATAGTCGTGCTCCTCGGTCGTATAGTCGTGCTCCTCGGTCGTACCGTCGTGCTCTAGGGTTGTACCGTCGTGCTCCTGGGTCGTACCGTCGTGCTTCCTGGGTCGTACCGTCGTGCTCCTGGGTCGTATAGTCGTGCTCCTCGGTCGTACCGTCGTGCTCTAGGGTTGTACCGTCGTGCTTCTGGGTCGTACCGTCGTGCTCCTGAGTCGTACCGTCGTGCTCCTGGGTCGTATAGTCGTGCTCCTCGGTCGTACCGTCGTGCTCTAGGGTTGTACCGTCGTGCTTCTGGGTCGTACCGTCGTGCTCCTGAGTCGTACCGTCGTGCTTCCTGAGTCGTACCGTCGTGCTCCTGGGTCGTACCGTTGTGCTCCCGGGTCGTACCGTCGTGCTTCCTGGGTCGTACCGTCGTGCTCCTGGGTCGTACCGTTGTACTTAACACACTAAGTAGAGAAGGAATGACCCTTTGAGGACGACTGGGCGTGATGAGGAGGGGGGGGTCGTACACACTCACTGAAGTTGTACTCGAACAAGGGCGAGGCTGGGGATCTGGGGGGGGTGTACAAAGGGACCTAGGGGAGCGGGCAGGTCCCACGACCTGGGGTGTCAACCCGGCAGGTCCCACGACCTGGGGTGTCATCCCGGCAGGTCACACGACCTGGGGTGTCATCCCGGCAGGTCACACGACCTGGGGTGTCATCCCGGCAGGTCACACGACCTGGGGTGTCATCCCGGCAGGTCACACCCACAGAGGGCGTCCCTGGGGGGGAGACGGGAGGCAGGGTGACCACTGGGGAGAGAAGGAGGGAGGACGGGTGTATGTTGGGGAGGGGAGGCTGGGGGAGGGGAAGAGATGGAGGAGGGTGGAGGGGAAAACTGGGTATGAGGGGAGGGGACACGTGAGGGGAGGGAAGGTGAGACTGGGGAAATGGGAGGAGGGGGAGATGATGGGGAGGATACATACACACATACACATACACACACACACACACACACACACACACACACACACATACACACACACACACACCACACACACACACACACACACCAGACACACACACACACATACACCACAGACACACACACACACACATACACCACACACACACACACACATACACCACAGACACACACACACACACATGACTGTGGAGATAAGAGACGATAAGAGAGAGATAATGAGTGGTAACATCCATGAAAAAATGCCTTAAAAAAGGCAGAAGAGTAAAACAAATCATTGGAAAGAGCCTTTAAAAGGTTAGGCCCTTAATGCATGACGAAAGGCTTTTAAACGTCAGAACCAAACAATGAACAGAGATTTTAAACCCATAAAAAAGGCCCAATAAAAAGGCCCACGACTCATGGCTTTATAATGCAGAGAAAAAAAAAAGATTGATGAAAGACCTTAACAAAACATACTAAAAAAAAAAAAGGCCTAAAAAAAGGGCACATCCCTAAAACCGTTTCCACATAATACTTTGAAAAGGTATAACCTTTAAAACTTTAAATACATTCAGGGAAAGTGGGCTTACGAGTGTAGCCATCTTAACACATCTCGGCACGTGACCTCACACTGAACACTTCCACAGTAGAAAGAAAAAAGAAATAAATGGTAAAAGTCGATGAAAAAGCCTTTAAAAGGCTGACTTCCGAGGAAAAAAATTAGATGAAAAATAGTTTTAAAAACGTTTTTCCCTAACGAAAAAAAAAAGGGCATTGAAAACCTTGACAAATGGTACTGTCGCTACGATGGAAATGGCCTTAAAAGGTCAAACTCCCGGGAAAATGCCCTAAAAATGTCGGCCTTTCAAACAAAGGTCGATGGGAAAGGCCTCGAAAAGGAAAGTGAGTTAAATGAAAAGGCGAAAAAAACAAAAACAAAAAATTAAATTGCCAAATCCTGACATGTTGCTGGCTGGGAAAAGAAGAAAAATGTGTGGTCAGTTTAGCACCGACGCCAGGCGATGAGAGAGAGAGAGAGAGAGAGAGAGAGAGAGAGAGAGAGAGAGAGAGAGAGAGAGAGAGAGAGAGAGAGAGAGATGTGTTCTCCCCGCGGGCCTAACCCAGGTCAAATCGTCCATATTTCCACAACAATCACCATCATCATTACCTGAGCACGTCGGTACGACCCCCTGAGCACGTCGGTACGACCATCCGCCTGAGCACGTCGGTACGACCCCCCTGGACACGACGGTACGACCCCTGAGCACGTCGGCACGATCCCACAAGCACGTCAGTACGACCCCTGAGCACGACGGTACGACCCCTGAGCACGACGGTACGACCCCTGAGCACGACGGTACGACCCCCTAAGCACGACGGTGCGACCCCTGAGCACGACGGTACGATCCCATAAGCACGACGTCCGACCCTTGGGTATGATGACGTACTATCATTCATACCTGACCAGGTCACTACAACAGAAAGAGGTCAGGCCATACTGACCAAGTGTCGTACCTCCGTGCTCACAAAAGGGTCGTGTACCATCGCACTTGAAAAAAGGGTCGTACCGTCAGGGAGGGCGGGGTGGAAGATGGTGGGTTTAAGGGGTGGTGTTGGTATTCAAATGCAGTATAGCCATACCCGGAGCCCCTCACGCAAATTGGCAAACCGTCCCCAAACTTGTGGACGTGAGAGGAAATACAACAGTAAGGGGGGCGGGCAGGTCGGCCTACACCGCTGCTACACCGCTACCAACGCCCAATATACGTCAGTCACCGTTCACCATCTTCTTATCCGTTTTCTCTGACCATCAGAGCCTGAACAACCCGCGCTCGTTTTAATTCGTGTGTGTGTGTGTGTGTGTGTGTGTGTGTGTATATATATATATATATATATATATATATATATATATATATATATATTTTTTTTTCATACTATTCGCCATTTCCCGCGATAGCGAGGTAGCGTCAAGAACAGAGGACTGGGCCTCTGAGGGAATATCCTCACCTAGCCCTCTTCTCTGTTCCTTCTTTTGGAGAAAAAAAAAAAAAAAAAAAACATTCGCCATTTCCCGCGTTAGTGAGGGAGGGTTAAGAACAGAGAACTGAGCCTTAGAGGGAATATCCTCACTTGGCCCCTTCTCTGTTCCTTCTTTTGCAAAATTAAAAACGAGAGGGGAGGATTTCCAGCCCCCCGCTCCCACCCCTTTTAGTCGCCTTCCACGACACGCAGGGAATACGTGGGAAGTATTCTTTCTTCCCTGTCCCTAGGGAGATATATATATATATATATATATATATATATATATATATATATATATATATATATATATATATATATATATATATATATATATATATATATTTATATATTTTTTCTTTTTTGCTTTGTCGCTGTCTCCCGCGTTTGCGAGGTAGCGCAAGGAAACAGACGAAAGAAATGGCCCAACCCACCCCCATACACATGTATATACATACGTCCACACACGCAAATATACATACCTACACAGCTTTCCATGGTTTACCCCAGACGCCTCACATGCCCTGATTCAATCCACTGACAGCACGTCAACCCCGGTATACCACATCGCTCCAATTCACTCTATTCCTTGCCCTCCTTTCACCCTCCTGCATCTTCAGGCCCCGATCACACAAAATCTTTTTCACTCCATCTTTCCACCTCCAATTTGGTCTCCCTCTTCTCCTCGTTCCCTCCACCTCCGACACATATATCCTCTTGGTCAATCTTTCCTCATTCATTCTCTCCATGTGCCCGAACCATTTCAAAACACTCTCTTCTGCTCTCTCAACCACGCTCTTTTTATTTCCACACATCTCTCTTACCCTTACGTTACTTACTCGATCAAACCACCTCACACCACATATTGTCCTCAAACATCTCATTTCCAGCACATCCATCCTCCTGCGCACAACTCTATCCATAGCCCACGCCTCGCAACCATACAACATGGTTGGAACCACTATTCCTTCAAACATACCCATTTTTGCTTTCCGAGATAATGTTCTCGACTTCCACACATTCTTCAAGGCTCCCAGAATTTTCGCCCCCTACCCCACCCTATGATCCACTTCCGCTTCCATGGTTCCATCTGCTGCCAGATCCACTCCCAGATATCTAAAACACTTCACTTCCTCCAGTTTTTTTCCATTCAAACTCACCTCCCAATTGACTTGACCCTCAACCCTACTGTACCTAATAACCTTGCTCTTATTCACATTTACTCTTAACTTTCTTCTTTCACACACTTTACCAAACTCAGTCACCAGCTTCTGCAGTTTCTCACATGAATCAGCCACCAGCGCTGTATCATCAGCGAACAACAACTGACTCACTTCCCAAGCTCTCTCATCCCCAACAGACTTCATACTTGCCCCTCTTTCCAAAACTCTTGCATTCACCTCCCTAACAACCCCATCCATAAACAAATTAAACAACCATGGAGACATCACACACCCCTGCCGCAAACCTACATTCACTGAGAACCAATCACTTTCCTCTCTTCCTACACGTACACATGCCTTACATCCTCGATAAAAACTTTTCACTGCTTCTAACAACTTGCCTCCCACACCATATATTCTTAATACCTTCCACAGAGCATCTCTATCAACTCTATCATATGCCTTCTCCAGATCCATAAATGCTACATACAAATCCATTTGCTTTTCTAAGTATTTCTCACATACATTCTTCAAAGTAAACACCTGATCCACACATCCTCTACCACTTCTGAAACCACACTGCTCTTCCCCAATCTGATGCTCTGTACATGCCTTCACCCTCTCAATCAATACCCTCCCATATAATTTACCAGGAATACTCAACAAACTTATACCTCTGTAATTTGAGCACTCACTCTTATCCCCTTTGCCTTTGTACAATCATTATATACCAGTTACCATATCCTCACCCGGCAACACACTCTACCAGTTACCATATCCTCGCCCAGCAACACACTCTACCAGTTACCATATCCTCGCCCAGCAGCACACTCTACCAGTTACCATATCCTCACCCAGCAACACACTCTACCAGTTACCATATCCTCACCCAGCAACACACTCTACCAGTTACCATATCCTCGCCCAGCAACACACTCTACCAGTTACCATATCCTCGCCCAGCAACACACACTACCAGTTACCATATCCTCGCCCAGCAACACACTCTACCAGTTACCATATCCTCGCCCAGCAACACACTCTACTAGTTACCATATCCTCGCCCAGCAACACACTCTACCAGTTACCATATCCTCGCCCAGCAACACACACTACCAGTTACCATATCCTCGCCCAGCAACACACTCTACCAGTT
>NC_092235.1:15509397-15526897 GCF_036320965.1 Panulirus ornatus
CACTTATGTTAGGCTGGCGTGTTTTAAACTAACACTTGATATTGTCCAACTCTTCCAGCTCCCGTGTGTCATGCCTTCCAAGATGTGGCTTCTATTCTGGCATGTCTTAAAGGAGGTCACTAAAGTCATTACTGGAATGGAGATAATATATACCTATACACATCTGTGTATGTTCATACATCATCTATGTATATACTTAAATATATACACACATCACCTATGTATATACCTAAATATATACACACATCACCTATGTATATACCTAAATATATACACTCACACAGAAAGAAGCACAAAGAGCTAATAGAGGAGGTCTTGAAGATAGCAACAAAAGATAGCGCCAGAATTAAGACAGCTGAGTTACAGATAAAGGCTTGAGGCTATAAAATCTGCCCACCATGGAAGAGAGAAGAGTGACGGGCGAGTTGATCAGAACCTTTTGAGTTTTTTTTTTTGAGCCAGACTGACGATGTGGACAGTGAACAGTTGTAGGAGAGATGGAGGGACGGAGCAACCTCAGGACGTAACGTGAAAGTAAGCAAGAAACTTGTCGAAGCTGATGTGAGAAAATATTGCGACAGTACACGAATGGTGGATGACACAGGATCAGTATGACCGAGGATGTGGCCACCAAACACATGATTAACACAAGACCACATCCCACGGCCAACAGAAACGGTAAACAACAGAAGAGGAAGAAGGGAAAACTTAGAAACAGAGAAAGAAGCTGTTGATGTACAACGAGAAACAGAGAAAGAATATGATGATAAAACAGGATGAGTAAGAGAAGCTGATGGCAGTAAAGAACAAACAGAAAATGAATTAGCTGACAAAACAAACGAGTAATAGGGAAAGACAAAGTAATAATGATATAGACGAAGGAAACAGAACAAAATTATAATACTAAACAGAGGAGTAAACAGAAAGAAATTGATAACGTGAGCAACAAAATATGATACGAGATAATATTACTCTCTTAACCTGAACCTCTTTTTAATTTTCCTTATAAAAAGATTTTCATTAGTTACTCCCTCTCAATCTTCGGCAAGTTTTCTTTGATGCTTTTGATGATGCTAGCCACTTCGAAAATCAATCTTTTTTTCCATATAATATGAACTGCTTCAAGAGAGGCTGGTTTTCATACAACTTGAAGACCGACAGTTCAAACTATTTCCAAACTCTACAACTATTCCGCTTATTACTAAATCCTATTCCTTATCAATATCATTAAGGTTATATCATTATGGTTATAATTAATTACTTCCAGTCTTACGAAAACAGATTCATTTAGATATTGAGTAAACATTTTCTAAAGAAGTGCCTGAAGGAAAACGCCATGTTTGTAAATGTACATTTACTTAAATATCAAATAAAATATGGATCCTTCGAAAACAGAGCAATACAGTAAGTCTCACTTTAAATCATATTCATTGTTAAACTAACACAGAAAATTAATACTGAAAGCATAATACTGATAAACAAACAAAATAGTGTAAAACTTAAATAGAAAACGCAGTCATAAATAAACAAATGATGTAAATGTCAGATAAAAAAAACGCAATAATCACAAACAACAAAATAAATGTCATACAAAAAACGGAACATAATAAATGCCATAGTGAAAACGGAACATAATAAATGCCATAGAGAAAACGGGAAAAAATGAATGTCACAGAGAAAACGCAATGGTCTTTCGTAAACACAGGAGGTAAATGTCACACAGAAAATTACATGTTATCAATTAGACAATAGTGTAAATTTCCATGGCTCTCTGGCTGAACAAATTAGCAGCGACCCACAGATCCTGGTAATGGTCCCATATGTCGATAACTAACAGCAAAATATTACTTAAAAACATACATGAAATACGATCACGAGGGAATTCACTGTGTTCGAATTTTCTGAGATAGACCCAGGATAAAGATGTGGGATTTATAGTTTATCTCAGAATTTCAAGACATCAGTAATTCTCACTTCGGTCACTCCAACACATAAATCCCTGCTGTATTACATAAATCCCTGCTGTATTACATAAATCCCTGCTGTATTACATAAATCCCTGCTGTATCACATAAATCCCTGCTGTACTGCATAATTCCTTGCTGTATCACTTAAATCCCTACTGTATCGCATAATCCCCTACTGTATCACATAAATCCCTACTGTACCGCATAATTCCTTTCTGTATCACATAAATCCCTACTGTACCGCATAATTCCCTGCTGTATCACATAAATCCCTACTGTACTGCATAATTCCTTGCTGTATCACATAAATCCCTACTGTACTGCATAATTCCCTACAGTATCACATAAATCCCTACTGTACCGCATAATTCCTTGCTGTATCACATAAATCCCTACTGTACTGCATAATTCCCTACTGTATCACATAAATCCCTACTGTACCGCATAATTCCTTGCTGTATCACATAAATCCCTACTGTACTGCATAATTCCTTGCTGTATCACTTAAATCCCTACTGTATCGCATAATCCCCTACTGTATCACATAAATCCCTACTGTACCGCATAATTCCTTTCTGTATCACATAAATCCCTACTGTACTGCATAATCCCCTACTGTATCACATAAATCCCTACTGTACCGCATAATTCCTTGCTGTATCACATAAATCCCTACTGTACTGCATAATTCCCTACTGTATCACATAAATCCCTACTGTAATACACAACCACATAACAGCACTGAAATCAACGCTGCATCTCGGCCAGAGTGACACGCTCCACACGGCGTGTCATAACGAGCACACTGACGGTACACGATAACAACTGACATCGTCCACAACAAGGGGAGGCCACTCCACAAATCCCTGCCACACCACACTAATCCTCACCGGATTACGTAAATCCTCGCAGCATTGCGTAAATCCCCGCTGCATGACCTAAGTACACGACACTTCAGGTAAATCCTACGTAAAGTAAAGGTATTCTGCGATAATGTATCAAGGTCCACTTAGTAGTGTGGGCAAACCAGTGAGGGGTCGACTGGACCGGCCAGACACACCTTCGCCAGGGACGTGACACCTCAAGGTTAAACAATGACTTATGTATGACGTCCTGCAACACACAAACACACACACCACACACACACACACACAAACAGGGGGATCAGTGGAGTACTGGTTACTGATCAACGACCTTGAGTCAGCATGGAAGGGTTCGAATCCTTGATGCGTAGCAGCAGTCGGCCCACACCCAACCCAGGTGTTCATCCTCCACTCGGGGCTGGTCGATAGAGGAGTGCCTGGCTTAGGCTGTGCGTGTGTGTGTGTGTGTGTGTGTGTGTGTGTGTGTGTGTATGTGTGTGTGTGTGTGTGTGTGTGTGTGTGTGTGAACGAACACATAGCAGTAAAGACATGGTACATATATACCAGGTTAAGACACGGGGTAACATCAGTGTGAGACTCTCTCCCCGTAACACACACACTACTGGATCCCACATCTTTCCACCTGCCACTGGGGTACAGATCCCAACCCCCCCCCCCCCCCCATCAGGCTGTCGCCCATTCATGAGGGTAAAAACCCAGCACTGGGACCCATTCAGCGCGTTAATGCAGGTTCAGGGGGCTAAATCCACAACCTCCAGCCTGGTACCCATCCATGGGGGTAAACACCGCAGCCTAGGACCCATTCAGCGCGTTAATGCAGGTTCAGTCTCCCTCTTCCATAGGTATTAGTTTGGTTTTTGCTCCCGAGAGCTGGTTGCTTGCGTGCCCCCCACCAGCAGCTAGACCACGCAATACTCGGCAAGCTGCTGCGTCATATGATTACTGTGTATCCGTCCGCAACTCAAGGGTGGGCCGTTTTGATACCTGCGTCTTTCCCTACACGTCAGAGCTCTGAAACTCTCCACCTTCTCATGGCCTTCCCAATAAACTATGACCTGCCACATTTTGAAAGCCAGGTTTTTCACCTCCTCCAAAATTCGTGAATACTTTCCCTTGTTTTTTGTTTTTCCGCTTCATAATTCTCTCTATTTATATCAATTAAGTTCCTGGCCTTGATGTGGACGTGTGTCCGTGACTCGAACCTTCAACATGAGAAAAAACAAAACAATCCTCCGGTCTGGGACCCACTCAGTGGGGTAAATCCGCCTGAAGCCTGGACCCCACAAGTGCCCCATTGTCCCCATGTCTGGGATTACCGACGCCAACTGGTAAAGTCTGCAGGAACGACGCCGGAGTAAATCCACCCACCTCTCTCTCTCTCTCACTCTCTCTCTCTCTCTCTCTCTGTGAAGACACAATCTACACAGAAATATTCTCGATGCGCCTTGAGCCAAAGGCAGATCCGTCGTGCAATAACAGTCGCTGGATATGTTGGGGGAGAGGGGGTCGTCGTCACGTCTGCTGCTGGCTTGCACTGGGGGAGCTACGCCAGCCCGCCCCCCCAGCCAACTGGAGAACCCCCTAAGCCAAGTGGGGGTAAGACCCCCTCCTCCCCCCCCCGGCCACTGGTGAGCCCACACTCCCTCAGCCAAGTAGGGAACGACGACTCCCCCGGACTCCCCCAGCCAGCATCCCACCCCAGGATCGGGGGAACGCAACGGTAAAGTTAACAAACCGGTCGATACAACCACGACAGAATCATCTGCTTCTCCTCAACGCAGACTACCACCATAATACACACACACACACACACACACACACACACACACACACCATACACCACACACACACCATACACCACACACACATACACACACACACACACACACACACACACACACCATACACCACACACACACACACACACACCATACACCACACACACACACACACACACACACACACACACACACACACACCATACACCACACACACACACACACACACACACACGGACCTCCGTGGTCAGCGATACTGAGTATCACACATGCAGGGGCCACCTGGGATCAACCCCCGCATTGGTTCGATCCTGGTCGCGGCAGCCGGTCCACAATCCACCCAATTGTTCATCCTTCCCCAGGAAATGGTCGATAATATGATCATCTGGCATAGACTAAGGTGGTGTGTGTGTGTGTGTGTGTGTGTGTGTGTGTGTGTGTGTGTGTGTGTGTGTACACATATTAACGAGTACAGACAATACATATATACAAGGTCATGAGATGGGGCAACACCAGTGTAAAAGTTCACAAAAATATGAACGAGCGTTCAACGACGCGATAAATACGAATCAAACTGAACTTCACGTTCGACGAACATACACGGAAAACAAAAATGATATTTCTATAGTGAATCTAGACATCGTAAGAAAACAGCCACGAGCCACACGTCCAGGACTAGATCTAACAAATCACTTGGGGCCATGATGGCTTGTGTATGTGTGTGTGTGTGTGTGTGTGTGTTGTGTGTGTGTGTGTGTGTGTGTGTGTGTGTGTGTGTGTGTGTGTGTGTGTTTTACAACCCATGTACAAACACCACGAATAACAATTCCTCAACTGGAGACCATCATTTGCGTATATACGGGAGCCCACACGCAATCACCACCGTGGTCTGTCTTTGCGTCGTGACTAATGAATGAGAGAACATGATACGCTCGTTTGCTCATTGGTAGTTTAAGGAATTATATTTAAGTCAAGGTGAGATCCTGGACACACACGAGGCTAACGGCTCGCTGGCGGGGATAACCCCAGCTGATCATCCTGGGATCAGGCGAAACTGATTCCATGTTGGCCAACGTGTGGCCAAGCCATGACCTGTATAGAAAGAGCCCTGTGGCCCTGGCCAGCCTTGGCCACTACAGTGTTCACTTCTCACGAACACACACACACACACACACACATAAACACACACCACACACACACACACACACACACACCACACACACACACACACCACACACACACACATGAGAGGGCCATTCAGGTCTGATCCCATGATCTCTACACTAACTGGAATGAGAGAGAGAGAGAGAGAGAGAGAGAGAGAGAGAGAGAGAGAGAGAGAGAGAGAGAGAGAGAGAGAGAGATGGCAAAATTGCTGGCCGAGCTTTCTTGAGAGGTTCTGGCCATCAGCTGCGCATGAACACGACGGTACGACTCTTGAGCACGATGGCACGACCCTTGAGCACGACGGTACGACCCTTGAGCACGACGGTACGACCATTAAGCACGCCAAATAGCGAGTGTTGGGAATGCTTCGTCCACGATCGATCATGAGTTATGGCGTTATTGAAAAAAAAAAAAAAGCACTTTCTTGTGTGTGTGTATGTGTTAAAATAGCTCCTGAGTCACTGACACAAGCCTTCATCACAGATAAGTCCTGCAGAGAGAGAGAGAGAGAGAGAGAGAGAGAGAGAGAGAGAGAGAGAGAGAGAGAGAGAGAGAGAGAGAGTAATAAAGGTAGCTCGGTGGACCGTGAATGTGATACAGTGTATATAACTTGAACTTCCACCGCTGCAGCCAGGCGGCGCTATCTACTGGCGTGATGCGCTGTGACTATTCTTCTGGCGTGCACCGAGCGACCTGACGCCCACACCGACCGACGTGACTATCTTTATGGCGCATCGCGTGCACCGTGACTACATACAATGTTTTCGTCACTTGTAAAAAAATTGTATGTGTGTGTGTGTGTGTGTGTGCGTGTGTGTGTGTATTGGATGTGTTGGAATTACAATGTTTGAGGAGAGTATGTGGTGTGAAAATGGTTTGGTCACATGGAGAGAATGAGTGAGGAAAGATTGACCAAGAGGATGTATGTGTCAGAGGTGGAGGGAACGAGGAGAAGTGGGAGACCAAATTGGAGGTAGAAGGATGGAGTGAAAAAGATTTTGAGTGATCGGGGCCTGAACATGTAGGAGGGTGAAAGGTGTGCAAGGAATAGAGTGAATTGGAACGATGTGGTATACCGGGGTCGACGTGCTGTCAATGGATTGAACCAGGGCATGTGAAGCGTCTGGGGTAAGCCATAGAAAGTTGTGTGGGGCCTGGATGTGGAAAGGGAGCTGTGGTTTCGGTGCATTATCACATGACGGCTAGAGACTGAGTGTGAACGAATGTGGCTTTTTCTCAAATGGTGCCGCATATCCCTGAGCGCAACGGTACGACCCTTGAGCATAACTGGGCAACCCTTAAGAACGGCAGTACGACCCCTTGAACACGACGGTAAAACCTGTGAGCATGACGGTACGACCCCTTGAGCATGACAGTACGACCCCTTCAGCATGACAGTGCGACCCCTTGAGCATGACGGTACGATCCCTTGAGCATGACGGTACGACCCCTTGAGCATGACGGTACGATCCCTTGAGCATGACGGTACGACCCCTTGAGCATGACGGTACGACCACTTGAGCATGACAGTACGACCTTTGACTATGATGGCCTAAAATTAGCCCAGCCATCCTCACTGCGTAGCCAGATGAGATACGAAGATAAACAATCGTACGTCCACACGAACCAACGCTCCGTCGTCATGCGGATTAACACTTGTGCGCATGCGCTAATGACATCTTCAGATACACTGAAATATCATTATAATTAACATCTTAATGACATCGTTAATCACTTGACACACTGAATGATTTATAAACGACACAAAGGCGCGCTCTGCAGTATAGCATTACCTGTCTGCTTACATATAAGGATCCTAGGTGTATAAAACTACACACACACACACACACACACACACACAAAAGAAGGAACAGAGAATTGGGCCAGGTGAGGGTAGTCCCTCAAAGGCCCAGTCCTCTGTTCTTAATGCTACCTCGCTAACACGGGAAATGGCGAATAGTTTGAAAGAAAGAAAAAGATATATATATATATATATATATATATATATATATATATATATATATATATATATATATATATATATATATATATATATATATTTCTTTTTTTCTTTCAAACTATTCGCCATTTCCCGCATTAGCGAGGTAGCGTTAAGAACAGAGGACTGGGCCTTTGAGGGACTACCCTCACCTGGCCCAATTCTCTGTTCCTTCTTTTGGAAAATCAAAAAAAAAAAAAAAAAAAAAACGAGAGGGGAGGATTTCCAGCCCCCCCGCTCCCTCCCCTTTTAGTCGCCTTCTACGACACGCAGGGAATACGTGGGAAGTATTCTTTCTCCCCTATCCCCAGGGATATATATATATATATATATATATATATATATATATATATATATATATATATATATATATACACTATAAGATTCATAAACATACAGACAATAAAAGTTCGCGAGTATTCAACGTGGCCGAACTATTCACTTGTCTCTCTCGTAAACTCCACGAAAATCTCACACTATTCCTTGACATACTCCAGCAGGGCCACACACCTTCCTGCGGAGAGAGAGAGAGAGAGAGAGAGAGAGAGAGAGAGAGAGAGAGAGAGAGAGAGAGAGAGAGAGAGAGAAGGAAAAAAAAAATCAAGATATATGTCACCTTCTCTTTCCCCCCTAAGTGCCCCCGCAATGTCACATAAAGACGAGTGCAGGAGCTTGGGTTTCAGGTCCACCTCCCCCTTCGAGGCCAGCAAAATGCATACAGAAAAAAACATAAAATAAAACACTATATATCTATATAACCTTGAAAATATGAAACAAAATATATATCTAAACGAATAAAATATTTAAATAAATATTAATTTAATGAGACAATACAACTGATTACATATAAAAAGATTTAAAGAAAATAAATAAATATAATCAACTAGGGAGCTGGTGTATTACATGATAAACACGGACGGACAGACGGACGGGCGGACGGACGGATGGACGGACAGACGGACGGACGGGTTTTGCGACGCCAGGAACGGCCGGATACGACCCTCTAGGGACGAGTGAGCTACGGACGCCTTGACCAGACGTACAGATACGCTGACGGACCCTGGTCGTCCCAAACGAATAACACACATGCCCTCTGAAGGGTCATACTGTCCTACACAAGGGTAGTACCGTCCTACACAAGGGTCGTACCGTCCTACACAAGGGTAGTACCGTCCTACACAAGGGTCGTACCGTCCTAATCAAGGGTCGTAACGTCCCACACAAGGGTCGTAGCGTCCTACACAAGGGTCGTACCGTCCTACTCAAGGGCCGTGCCGTCCTACTCCAGGGTCGTACCGTCCTACTCAAGGGTCGTACGGTCCTACACAAGGGTCGTACCGTCCTACACAAGGGTCGTAGCGTCCTACACAAGGGTCGTACCGTCCTACTCATGGGTCGTAGCGTCCTACTCAAGGGTCGTACCGTCCTACACAAGGGTCGTACCGTCCTACACAAGGGTCGTACCGTCCTACACAAGGGCCGTACCGTCCTACACAAGGGTCGTACCGTCCTACACAAGGGTCGTACCGTCCTACACAAGGGTCGTACCGTCCTACTCAAGGGTCGTACCGTCCTACACAAGGGCCGTACCGTCCTACACAAGGGTCGTACCGTCCTACACAAGGGTCGTACCGTCCTACACAAGGGTCGTACCGCCCTACACAAGGGTCGTACCGTCCTACTCAAGGGTCGTACCGCCCTACACAAGGGTCGTACCGCCCTACACAAGGGTCGTACCGCCCTACACAAGGGTCGTACCGTCCTACACAAGGGTCGTACCGCCCTACACAAGGGTCGTACCGTCCTACTCAGGGGTCGTACCGTCCTACTCAAGGGTAATACCGCCCTACACAAGGGTCGTACCGTCCTACACAAGGGTCGCACCGTCCTACACAAGGGTCGTACCGTCCTACACAAGGGTCGTACCGTCCTACACAAGGGTCGTACCGTCCTACACAAGGGTCGCACCGTCCTACTCTAGGGTCGTACCGTCCTACACAAGGGTCGTACCGTCCTACACAAGGGTCGCACCGTCCTACACAAGGGTCGTACCGTCCTACACAAGGGTCGCACCGTCCTACACAAGGGTCGTACCGTCCTACTCAAGGGTCATACCGCCCTACACAAGGGTCGTACCGTCCTACACAAGGGTCGCACCGTCCTACACAAGGGTCGTACCGTCCTACACAAGGGCCGTACCGTCCTACACAAGGGTCGCACCGTCCTACACAAGGGTCGTACCGTCCTACACAAGGGTCGTACCGTCCTACACAAGGGTCGTTCCGTCCTACACAAAGGTCGTACCGTCCTACACAAGGGTCGTTCCGTCCTACACAAGGGTCGTACCGTCCTACACAAAGGTCGTACCGTCCTACTCAAGGGTCGTACCGTCCTACACAAGGGTCGTACCGCCTTACTCAAGAGTTTAAACCAGTCGAGAAAGCAATCCCACATTACAGAACAGACTGGTCAAAAAAAATTCTATTTTCGGGAAAAACTTGACCAATAACATTACAAAAATATTATCAATATATCATATATTTATCCAACAGCATATATATATATATATATATATATATATATATATATATATATATATATATATATATATATATATATATATATATATATTAGATAGATACAGTCAGATATATATACTAATTCTTAATCCAAAATTTAACACCAGACATGAAAATTCATGTTATGGAGATCAGTAAGAAAGAACACGAGGAAGCAGAGAAATGAGAGAACACCAAAATCAACTCAATCTAGCCACAACAACATTCTGGATAATCGAATTTATACACAAGTAAACCAAATATCAAACAAGAAAAAGCTATTCACGATACCATTTTTTTTTTTTCATATTCAATTAATTTTAGCAGAGTTGAAGAGGCACGAATTAATGCCTTGTTCGTCCTAATCTCTCGCTAACACTGTTCACCTGGCCCTTGTATACCAGGTACTGGTGTTCACCTAGCCCTTGTATACCAGGTAATGGTGTTCTCTACTTTATCCTCTCACCTGCAGGTACAACAGGTACTGGCAACAGGTAATGACTCTCTACTCCATTCCTTGGCCAACCAACAGGTACCACAGGTCCAGGTACCAGGTACTAGTTTAATACTTCTCATCAACCAACAGGTACCACAGGCCCAAGTACCAGGTACCAGTTCCCTCCCTACCATCAACCAACAGGTACCACAGGCCCAAGTACCAGGTACCAGTTCCCTCCCTACCATCAACCAACAGGTACCACAAGTCCAGGTACCAGTTCCCTCCCTACCATCAACCAACAGGTATCACAGGCCCAGGTACCAGTTCCCTCCCTACCATCAACCAACAGGTACCACAGGCCCAAGTACCAGGTACCAGTTCCCTCCCTACCATCAACCAACAGGTACCACAGGTCCAGGTACCAGATACTAGTTTAATACCACTCATCAACCAACAGGTACCACAGGTCCAGGTACCAGATACTAGTTTAATACCACTCATCAACCAACAGGTACCACAGGCCCAAGTACCAGGTATTAATTCCCTCCCTACCATCAACCAACAGGTATCACAGGTCCAGGTACTAATTCCCTCCCTACCATCAACCAACAGGTCCCACAGGTCCAGGTACCAGTTCCCTCCCTACCATCAACCAACAGGTCCCACAGGTCCAGGTACCAGGTACTAGTTCCCTCCTTCCCCAACACCCAGGTACCACAATTACCTCCACTTCAATCAACCTTGCCATTTGCTCAAACTATCAAAAACACTCTCATTTTTGAGGATAATATTCACATCGAGAGACATATTACGTAATGCATAAAAAAATATTCTGTAAAAGGAATATTTCAATACATAATATCAAAACCCTTTTTTCCCTTCCCAGGACGTACTACATACACACACGTGGAACAGTCCATACTAGGAGGTAAATGTCATTCAATTTCGAGACTCAATTATTAATACATTAAAAAAAAAAAAAAAAACTATTGAATAGAATTTTTTTTTTATTACGTAATAAAAATTTACACATAGGGGTCATTCTAAGGTGAAATACTAAGGACCATACGACCTTACGGGTGGCAGGTTGGAATAATCTTAATTACCGGAATTTTAATTATGACCGGAAGGTTTAACATGGCCACCACTTCACATACCTTCCCTTCATCAGGCTTCCCTCCACTGAGGACCCCTCCACGGAGATTAGAAATGACCTGGAAGTGCTACCAGTTGGATTCCATCAACACACACACACACACACACACACACGTGTAAAGCAGCCCCGTTCTCAACATAGCCACATTCTACAAATTCTTATATCACTTCGTCTCCTTCGTAATTAGCCTGGAGATGGTCATATATATATATATATATATATATATATATATATATATATATATATATATATATATATATATATATATATATATATATATATATATATATATATATTCCTATGAGTCCACGGAGAAAATGAAACACGATAAGTTCCCAAGTGCATTTTCGAGTAATAATCACATAATATCAACTGTGTCTCCCCTGATGATCTGATTATTACACGAAAGTGCACTTGGGAACTTATCGTGTTTCATTTTCCCCGTGGACTCGTAGGAATATCTTGATCACACACAAATTTATGATCCTTTCCAATATATATATATATATATATATATATATAGCAAATGGGAACTTCAGTGAAGGGCGCTAATGGGGAGGTGATAACAAGTAGTGGTGATGTGAGAAGGAGATGGAGTGAGTATTTTGAAGGTTTGTTGAATGTGTTTGATGATAGAGTGGCAGATGTGGGGTGGCTTGGTCGAGGTGGTGTGCAAAGTGAGTGGGTTAGGGAAAATGATTTGGTAAATAGAGAACATGAAAGCCGGCAAAGCAGCAGGTTTGGATGGTATTGCAGTGTAATTTATTAAAAAAGAGGGTGACTGTATTGTTGACTGGTTGGTAAGGTTATTTAATGTATGTATGATTCATGGTGAGGTGCCTGAGGATTGGCGGAATGCTTGCATAGTGCCATTGTACAGAGGCAAAGGGGATAAGAGTGAGTGCTCAAATTACAGAGGTATAAGTTTGTTGCGTATTCCTGGTAAATTATATGGGAGGGTATTGATTCAGAGGGTGAAGGCATGTACAGAGCATCAGATTGGGGAAGAGCAGTGTGGTTTCAGAAGTGGTAGAGGATGTGTGGATCAGGTGTTTGCTTTGAAGAATGTATGCGAGAAATACTTAGAAAAACAAATGGATTTGTATGTAGCATTTATGGATCTGGAGAAGGCATATGATAGAGTTGATAGAGATGCTCTGTGGAAGGTTTTAAGAATATATGGTGTGGGAGGCAAGTTGTTAGAAGCAGTGAAAAGTTTTTATCGAGGATGTAAGGCACGTGTACGTGTAGGAAGAGAGGAAAGTGATTGGTTCTCAGTGAATGTAGGTTTGCGGCAGGGGTGTGTGATGTCTCCATGGTTGTTTAATTTGTTTATGGATGGGGTTGTTAGGGAGGTGAATGCAAGAGTTTTGGAAAGAGGGGCAAGTATGCAGTCTGTTGTGGATGAGAGAGCTTGGAAAGTGAGTCAGTTGTTGTTCGCTGATGATACAGCGCTGGTGGCTGATTCATGTGAGAAACTGCAGAAGCTGGTGACTGAGTTTGGTAAAGTGTGTGAAAGAAGAAAGTTAAGAGTAAATGTGAATAAGAGCAAGGTTATTAGGTACAGTAGGGTTGAGGGTCAAGTCAATTGGGAGGTAAGTTTGAATGGAGAAAAGCTGGAGGAAGTGAAGTGTTTTAGATATCTGGGAGTGGATCTGGCAGCGGATGGAACCATGGAAGCGGAAGTGGATCATAGGGTGGGGGAGGGGGCGAAAATTCTGGGAGCCTTGAAGAATGCTTGGAAGTCGAGAACATTATCTCGGAAAGCAAAAATGGGTATGTTTGAAGGAATAGTGGTTCCAACAATGTTGTATGGTTGCGAGGCGTGGGCTATGGATAGAGTCGTGCGCAGGAGGGTGGATGTGCTGGAAATGAGATGTTTGAGGACAATATGTGGTGTGAGGTGGTTTGATCGAGTAAGTAATGTAAGGGTGAGAAAGATGTATGGAAATAAAAAGAGTGTGGTTGAGAGAGCAGAAGAGGGTGTTTTGAAATGGTTTGGTCACATGGAGAGAATGAGTGGGGAAAGATTGACCAAGAAGATATATGTGTCAGAGGTGGAGGGAACGAGGAGAAGTGGGAGACCAAATTGGAGGTGGATAGATGGAGTGAAAAAGATTTTGAGTGATCGGGGCCTGAACATGCAGGAGGGTGAAAGGCGTGCAAGGAATAGAGTGAATTGGAACGATGTGGTATACCGGGGTCGACGTGCTGTCAATGCATTGAACGAGGGCATGTGAAGCGTCTGGGGTAAACCATGCAAAGTGTGTGGGGCCTGGATGTGGAAAGGGAGCTGTGGTTTCGGTGCATTATTACATAACAGCTAGAGACTGAGTGTGAACGAATGGGGCCTTTGGTGTTTTTCCTAGCGCTACCTTGCACACATGAGGGGGAGGGGGTTGTTATTCCATGTGTGGCGAGGTGGCGATGGGAACAAATAAAGGCAGACAGTATGAATTATGTATATGTGTATATATGTATATGTCTGTGTGTGTATATATATGTGTACATTGAGATGTATAGGTATGTATATTGTGCGTATGTGGACATGTATGCATATACATGTGTATGTGGGCGGGTTGGGCCGTTCTTTCGTCTGTTTCCTTGCGCTACCTCGCTAACGCGGGAGACAGCGACAAAGCAAAATAAATAAATAAATAAATAAATAAATAAATAAATATATATATATATATATATATATATATATATATATATATATATATATATATATATATATATATATATATATATTATCCCTGAGTATAGGGGAGAAAGAATACTTCCCACGCATTCCTCACGTGTCGTAGAAGGCGACTAAAGGGGACGAGAGCGGGGGGCTAGAAACCCTCCCCTCCTTGTATTTTAACTTTCTAAAAGGGGAAACAAAAGAAGTCACGCGGTGAATGCTCATCCTCCTCGAAGGCTCAGATTGGGGTGTCTAAATGTGTGTGGATGTAACCAAGATGAGAAAAAAGGAGAGATAGGTAGTATGTTTGAGGAAAGGAACCTGGTTGTTTTGGCTCTGAGTGAAACGAAGCTCAAGGGCAAAGGGGAAGAGTCATTTGGAAATGTTTTGAACGTAAAGTCGGGGGTTGGTGAGAGGACAAGAGGAAGGGAAGGAGTAGCACTACTCCTGAAACAGAAGTGGTGGGAGTATGTGATAAAGTGTAAGAAAGTAAAGTCTAGATCGATGTGGGTAAAACTGAAAGTGGATGGAGAGAGATGGGTGATTATTGGTGCATATGCACCTGGGCATGAGAAGAAAGATCATGAGAGGCAAGTGTTTTGGGAGCAGCTGAGTGAGTGTGTTAGTAGTTTTGATGCACGAGACCGGGTTATAGTGATGGGTGACTTGAATGCAAAGGTGAGTAATGTGGCAATTGAGGGAATAATTGGTGTGCATGGGGTGTTCAGTGTTGTAAATGGAAATGGTGAAGAGCTTGTAGATTCGTGTGCTGAAAAAGGACTGGTGACTGGGAATACCTAGTTTAAAAAGCGGGATATACATAAGTATACGTATGTAAATAGGAGAGATGGCCAGTGAGCCTTATTGGATTTTGTGTTAATTGATAGGCGCGCGAAAGAGAGAATTTTGGATGTTAATGTGCTGAGAGGGGCAACTGGAAGGATGTCTGATCATTATCTTGTGGGGGCGAAGATGAAGATATGTAGAGGTTTTCAGAAAATAAGAGAGGATGTTGGGGTGAAGAGTAAGTGAGCTTATAAAGGAGACTTGTGTGAGGAAGTACGAGGAGAGATTGAGCGCAGAATGGAAAAAGGTGAGAGCAAAGGATGTACGGGGAGAGGGGGAGGAATGGGATGTATTTAGGGAAACAGTGATGGCTTGTGCAAAAGATGCTTGTGGCATGAGAAAGGTGGCAGGTGGGAAGATTAGAAAGGGTAGTGAGTGGTGGGATGAAGAAGTATGAATGTTAGTGAAAGAGAAGAGAGAGGCATTTGGACGATTTTTGCTGGGAAATAGTGCAAATGACTGTGAGATGTATATATGAAAGAAGCAAGAGGTCAAGAGAAAGGTGCAAGAGGTGAAAAGAGGGCAAATGAGAGTTGGGGTGAGAATCATTAAATTTTAGGGAGAATAAAAAGATGTTTTGGAAGGAGGTAAATAAAGTGCGTAAGACAAGAGAACAAATGGGAACATCAGTGAAGGGGGAAAATGGGGAGGTGATAACAAGTAGTGGTGATGTGAGAAGGAGATGGGAGTGAGTATTTTGAAGGTTTGTTGACTGTATTAGATAGAGTGGCAGATATAGGGTGTTTTGGTCGAGGTGGTGTGCAAAGTGATAGGGTCAGGGAGAATGACTTGGTAAACAGAGAAGAGGTAGTGAAAGCTTTCCGGAAGATGAAAGCCAGCAAGACGGTGGGTTTAGATGGTATTGCTATGGAATGTATCAAAAAAGGTGACTGTGTTGACTGGTTGGTGAGGATATTCAATGTATTTATGGTTCATGGTGAAGTGGCTGAGGATTAGCGGAATGCATGGATAGTGCCATTGTACAAAGGCAAAGGGGATAAAAGTGAGTGCTCAAATTACAGAGGTATTAGTTTGTTGAGTATTCCTGGGAAATTATATGGGAGGGTATTGACTGAGAGGGTGAAGGCATGTACAGAGCATCAGATTGGGGAAGAGCAGTGTGGTTTCAGAAGTGGCAGAGGACGTGTGGATCAGGTGTTTGCTTTGAAGAATGTATGTGAGAAATACTTAGAAAAAAATGGATTTGTATGTAGCATTTATGGATCTGGAGAAGGCATTTGGTAGAGTTGATAGAAATGCTCTGTGGAAGATATTAAGAGTATATGGTGTCGGAGGTAAGTTGCTAGAAGTTAGCAGTGAAAAGTTTTTATCGAGGATGTAAAGCATGTGTGCGACTAGGAAGAGAGGAAAGTGACTGGTTTCCAGTGAATGTCGGTTTGCGGCAAGGATGCGTGATGTCTCCATAGTTGTTTAATTTGTTTATGGATGGGGTTGTTAGGGAGGACAATACAAGAGTTTTGGAGAGAGGGGCAAGTATGAAGTCTGTTGTGGATGAGAGGGCTTGGGAAGTGAGTCAGTTGTTCGCTGATGATACAGCGCTGGTGGCTGATTCTGGTGAGAAACTGCAGAAGTTGGTGACTGAGTTTGTTAAAGTGTGTGAAAGAAGAAAGCTGAGAGTAAATATGAATAAGAGCAAGGTTATTAGATTCAGTAGGGTTGAGGGGCAAGTAAATTGGGAGGTAAGTTTGAATGGAGAAAAACTGGAGGAAGTGAAGTGTTTCAGATATTTGGGAGTGGATTTGGCAGCGGTTGGAACCATGGCAGCGGAAGCGAGTCACAGAGTGGGGGAGGGGGGTGAAGGTTCTGGGAGCGTTGAAGAATGTGTGGAAGGCGAGAACGTTATCTTGGAGAGCAAAAATGGGTATGTTCGAAGGAAAAGTGGTTCCAATAATGTTATATGGTTGTGAGGCGTGGGCGTGATAGAGTTGTGCGGAGGAGGTTGGATCTGTTGGAAATGAGATGTTTGAGGAGAATATGTCGTGTGAGGTGGTTTGATCGA
>NC_092235.1:15531897-15576897 GCF_036320965.1 Panulirus ornatus
TCCCCGCCAGTCAGACGAACAGTCCAGAGTCCCCTCCAGTCAGGTAGAGACAGTCCACAGTTCCCTCCACTTCGACAGAGATAGTCCAGAGTCTCCTTCAGTTAGACAGAAACAGTCGACAGTTCCCTTAAATCTGACAGAGCCAGTTCATATTTCCCACCAGTCAAGGCAGGGACAGTCCACAGTCCCCTCCCACGGCAAGGTTACCATCTGCATATAATTCCCTTCTGACTGTACAAAGAAGAAGGGCGAAGGGAACAAAGGCGGGAGGAAGAGGAGAAGGAAGAGCAGAGAGAGAGAGAGAGAGAGAGAGAGAGAGAGAGAGAGAGAGAGAGAGAGAGAGAGAGAGAGAGAGAGAGAGAGAGAGTCATCACTAATGTAGAGGCCAGGCGGATGAATACTGGACAGCCAACACTGGCAACACATGTTTGGACCTCGCGAGGAAAATAAACAAATCTAACACAACATACAACTGCTGTATCATATTCATAGGGCGGGTGGTGTGTGCAATGCAATACAACCAACTATGATAAATACAGTAGCTATTACTAGGCATCAGGTCACAAACTGCACCTGACACAACTCAAGGAAACGTATATGAAAAACAATAAATATATGATGATGAAGCACTATAGGGTGTGTATATATATATATATATATATATATATATATATATATATATATATATATATATATATATATATATATATATATATAAAGTCATAGATAGATAGATAGATAGATAGATAGATAGATAGGTATCACTTTTCTCGTCTGCACGCATAACAGATGAGCAACAACCATGAACATCACCCAGCAACTTATCGTAGAGCCAGTCCTCGATCTGGACTAACTCAAGTATTGTTACCACTGGCGAGGCACTGGAGGCCACCCCGCCACCCTCTCTTCCAGGTGGGGGAGGATCCCACCCCCCCGTGTGTCAGTATTTCAGCGAGTGTCTGCTCTACTTCACTGAGGTAGGTCGACCGTCTACCGTGGTCCTCTGCTCTGGTATGTTGGCTGCTTCCGCCAGGTAGGGAGGCGTCTCCCTCGCCATGTGTTTTCTTTTCTTTTCAGCGAAAATGGAAGTCACGCTTATGGGTTTCTAAGGAACAGGTCTAGTGTGTCTTGGAGGCCGTGGTGCAGGGTGAGGGAAACGAAGAAGAAGAAGAAGAAGAAGAAGAAGAAGAAGAAGAAGAAGAAGAGGAGGAGGAGGAGGAGGAGGAGGAGGAGGAGGAGGAGGAGGAGGAGGAGGAAGAAGAAGAAGGATTTTAAGAAAGGACGCCGACCAACTTCAGGGACAATGAATGCAACAGGCGAGTTTCCAGCCTTGAGAGCATGACAAACACTCACGCCAAACCAGCCTGGACCGCACCGGACCGGGCTGGTCCAGCCTGGACCGGACCGGGCTGGACCGGACCGGACCGGACCGGGCTGGTCCAGGCGGGACCGGACCGGGCTGGACCGGACCGGACCGGACCGGGCTGGTCCAGCCTGGACCGGACCGGACCGGCTGGACTGGACCGAACAAGACCAAGCCCCCCCCCCAAATCCATGACAATGATGCAGTAAAGCGCTGAAAGAGTGGTGGTTTGAGTCCATTTTCTAGGGTGCTGAAAGGGAGTGACGACCATATGGGGATTCCAGCAACCCCCCCACCCAGGCTCGGGGTGGGGTGGGGTGCGTACCGTACAGTAGCAAGGCCTTTGACCAGGGATCGTACCGTCGTCCTCAAGGATCGTACCGTCGTCCTCAAGGATCGTACCGTCGTCCTCAAGGATCGTACCGTCGTCCTCAAGGATCGTACCCTCGTGCCCCAGGGATCGTACCGTCGTCCTCAAGGATCGTACCGTCGTCCTCAAGGATCGTACCCTCGTGCCCCACGGATCGTACCGTCGTCCTCAAGGATCGTACCCTCGTGCCCCAGGGATCGTACCGTCGTCCTCAAGGATCGTACCGTCGTGCCCCAGGGATCGTACCGTCGTCCTCAAGGATCGTACCGTCGTGCCCCAGGGATCGTACCGTCGTCCTCAAGGATCGTACCGTCGTGCCCCAGGGATCGTACCGTCGTCCTCAAGGATCGTACCCTCGTGCCCCAGGGATCGTACCGTCGTCCTCAAGGATCGTACCGTCGTCCTCAAGGATCGTACCGTCGTGCCCCATGGATCGTACCGTCGTCCTCAAGGATCGTACCGTCGTCCTCAAGGATCGTACCGTTGTCCTGAAGGATCGTACCGTCGTGCCCCAAGGATCGTGCCGTCGTGCCCCAAGGATCGTGCCGTCGTCCTCAAGGATCGTACCGTTGTCCTGAAGGATCGTACCGTCGTGCCCCAAGGATCGTACCGTCGTGCCCCAAGGATCGTACCGTCGTGCCCCAAGGATCGTACCGTCGTCCTCAAGGATCGTACCGTCGTCCTCAAGGATCGTACCGTTGTCCTGAAGGATCGTACCGTCGTGCCCCAAGGATCGTGCCGTCGTGCCCCAAGGATCGTACCGTCGTCCTCAAGGATCGTACCGTTGTCCTGAAGGATCGTACCGTCGTGCCCCAAGGATCGTACCGTCGTGCCCCAAGGATCGTGCCGTCGTGCCCCAAGGATCGTGCCGTCGTCCTCAAGGATCGTACCCTCGTGCCCCAGGGATCGTACCGTCGTGCCCCAAGGATCGTACCGTCGTGCCCCAAGGATCGTGCCGTCGTCCTCAAGGATCGTACCCTCGTGCCCCAGGGATCGTACCGTCGTGCCCCAGGGATCGTACCGTCGTCCTCAAGGATCGTACCGTCGTGCCCCAGGGATCGTACCGTCGTCCTCAAGGATCGTACCGTCGTGCCCCAGGGATCGTACCGTCGTCCTCAAAGCGTCCAGTACCGGACGCATCTTCCAGCAAAACTCAGTCCTATACTGACGCCGCTTGGACACACACACACACATACACACACACACACACACACACAACACACACACACACACACACACAACACACACACACACAACACAGACACACACACACACACACACACACAACACACACACACACACACACAACACACACACACACAACACAGACACACACACACACACACACACAACACACACACACACACACACACACACACACACACACACACACACACAACACACACACACACACACACACACACACACACACAACACACACACACACACACACACACACACACACACACACACACACACACACACACACACACACACACACACACACACACACACACACACACAACACACACACACACACACACAACACACACACACACACACACACACACACACACACACACACAGACACACACAACACAACACACACACACACACACACACACACACACACACACACACACACACACACAGACACACACACAACACACACACAGACACACACACACACACACACACACACACACACACACACACACACACACACACACAGACACACACACACACACACACACACAACACACACACACACACACACACACACACACAGACACACACACACACACACACACACACACAACACACACACACACACAACACACACACACACACACACACACACACACACACACACAACACACACACACACACAACACACACACACACACACAGACACACACACACAACACACACACACACACACACACACACACACACACACACACACAACACACAGACACACACACACACAACACACACACACACACACACACACCAGCCATCCTGGACACGTACTAAACTGGCTCACGTGCCTACTGGCCGGGCGTGAAGGAAACACATGAGGATCTGGAGACAAAGGCACAGGCTAATCCCTCCTCCCCTTTAGTCAGGAGGGAGGGCGGGTCAGTCATGTGGTGCAGGGGAGGACTGAAGCCACCCCAAGTAGGGGAGGGGGTAAACCATGGAACTCGGGAACTCACAAGCCAATCACCATCGTCATCATCGGGAACTCACAAGTCAATCACCATCATCATCATCGGGAACTCACAAGGCCATCATCATCATCGGGAACTCACAAGCCAATCATCATCATCATTATCGGGAACTCACAAGTCAATCACCATCATCATCATCGGGAACTCACAAGCCAATCACCATCATCATCATCATCGGGAACTCACAAGCCAATCATCATCATCATTATCGGGAACTCACAAGCCAATCATCATCATCACCATCGGGAACTCACAAGCCAATCATCATCATCATTATCGGGAACTCACAAGCCAATCATCATCATCATCATTATCGGGAACTCACAAGCTAATAACCATCATCGTCATCATCGGGAACTCACAAGGGAATCATCATCATCATCATCGGGAACTCACAAGCTAATAACCATCATCATCATTATCGGGAACTCACAGGTCAATCATCATCATCATCATCATCGGGAACTCAAAAGCCAATCATCATCATCATCATCGGGAACTCACAAGCCAATCATCATCATCATCATCGGGAACTCACAAGCCAATCACCATCATCATCATCGGGAACTCACAAGGCCATCATCATCATCATCATCGGGAACTCACAAGTCAATCATCATCATCATCATCGGGAACTCACAAGCCAATCATCATCATCATCATCATCGGGAACTCACAAGCCAATCACCATCATCATCATCGGGAACTCACAAGGCCATCATCATCATCATCATCGGGAACTCACAAGTCAATCATCATCATCATCATCGGGAACTCACAAGCCAATCATCATCATCATCATCATCGGGAACTCACAAGCCAATCACCATCATCATCATCGGGAACTCACAAGGGAATCATCATCATCATCATCGGGAACTCACAAGCCAATCATCATCATCATCATCGGGAACTCACAAGGGAATCATCATCATCATCATCGGGAACTCACAAGCCAATCATCATCATCATCATCGGGAACTCACAAGGCCATCATCATCATCGGGAACTCACAAGTCAATCATCATCATCATCATCGGGAACTCACAAGCCAATCATCATCATCATTATCGGGAACTCACAAGGCCATCATCATCATCATCATCATCGGGAACTCACAAGCCAATCACCATCATCATCATCATCGGGAACTCACAAGGCCATCATCATCATCATCATCGGGAACTCACAAGGCCATCATCATCACCATCATCATCATCGGGAACTCACAAGGCCATCATCATCATCATCATCGGGAACTCACAAGGCCATCATCATCATCATCATCATCATGATGAGGGTGATCCGGGCCCCGGTGACCACGCGATGCCGTAACGATCGTATGATTATGGCAGGAGTTACTGAGTTACCAACAACCGTGGGTGCGCCACACAGGCAGGCCAAGCCAGGCGAGTTCCACAACTCTGGCTGGCTCTGTGTGGCCCAGGCCAATGTTGCTCCAGTCAGAAATTCTTCCAATCTGTAAAGTTAAAGATACTTACCCAATTACCAGGGAGGGAGGGAGGTATATATATATATATATATATATATATATATATATATATATATATATATATATATATATATATATATATATATTTATATTTATTTATTTATTATACTTTGTCGCTGTCTCCCGCGTTCGTTTGCGAGGTAGCGCAAGGAAACAGACGAAAGAAATGGCCCAAACCCCCCCCCCCATACACATGTATATACCCAATTACCAGGGAGGGAGGTATATATATATATATATATATATATATATATATATATATATATATATATATATATATATATATATATATATATTTATATTTATTTATTTATTATACTTTGTCGCTGTCTCCCGCGTTTGCGAGGTAGCGCAAGGAAACAGACGAAAGAAATGGCCCAACCCCCCCCCATACACATGTATATACATACGTCCACACACGCAAATATACATACCTACACAGCTTTCCATGGTTTACCCCAGACGCTTCACATGCCTTGATTCAATCCACTGACAGCACGTCAACCCCGGTATACCACATCGCTCCAAATCACTCTATTCCTTGCCCTCCTTTCACCCTCCTGCATGTTCAGGCCCCGATCACACAAAATCTTTTTCACTCCATCTTTCCACCTCCAATTTGGTCTCCCTCTTCTCCTCGTTCCCTCCACCTCCGACACATATATCCTCTTGGTCAATCTTTCCTCACTCATTCTCTCCATGTGCCCAAACCACTTCAAAACACCCTCTTCTGCTCTCTCAACCACGCTCTTTTTATTTCCACACATCTCTCTTACCCTTACGTTACTCACTCGATCAAACCACCTCACACCACATATTGTCCTCAAACATCTCATTTCCAGCACATCCATCCTCCTGCGCACAACTCTATCCATAGCCCACGCCTCGCAACCATACAACATTGTTGGAACCACTATTCCTTCAAACATACCCATTTTTGCTTTCCGAGATAATGTTCTCGACTTCCACACATTCTTCAAGGCCCCCAGAATTTTCGCCCCCTCCCCCACCCTATGATCCACTTCCGCTTCCATGATTCCATCCGCTGCCAGATCCACTCCCAGATATCTAAAACACTTCACTTCCTCCAGTTTTTCTCCATTCAAACTCACCTCCCAATTGACTTGACCCTCAACCCTACTGTACCTAATAACCTTGCTCTTATTCACATTTACTCTTAACTTTCTTCTTCCACACACTTTACCGAACTCAGTCACCAGCTTCTGCAGTTTCTCACATGAATCAGCCACCAGCGCTGTATCATCAGCGAACAACAACTGACTCACTTCCCAGGCTCTCTCATCCCCAACAGACTTCATACTTGCCCCTCTTTCCAAAACTCTTGCATTTACCTCCCTAACAACCCCATCCATAAACAAATTAAACAACCATGGAGACATCACACACCCCTGCCGCAAACCTACATTCACTGAGAACCAATCACTTTCCTCTCTTCCTACACGTACACATGCCTTACATCCTCGATAAAAACTTTTCACTGCTTCTAACAACTTTCCTCCCACACTATATATTCTTAATACCTTCCACAGAGCATCTCTATCAACTCTATCATATGCCTTCTCCAGATCCATAAATGCTACATACAAATCCATTTGCTTTTCTAAGTATTTCTCACATATAATATATATATATATATATATATATATATATATATATATATATATATATATATATATATATATATATATTTTTTTTTTTTTTTTTTTTCATACTATTCGCTATTTCCCGCGATAGCGAGGTAGCGTTAAGAACAGAGGACTGGGCCTTTGAGGGAATATCCTCACCTGGCCCTCTTCTCTGTTCCTTCTTTTGGAAAAAAAAAAAAAAAAAAAAAAAAAAAAAAAAATGAGAGGGGAGGATTTCCAGCCCCCCGCTCCCTTCCCTTTTAGTCGCCTTCTACGACACGCAGGGAATACGTGGGACGTATTCTTTCTCCCCTATCCCCAGGGATATATATATATATATATATATATATAAATCTATTTGCCATTTCCCGCGTTAGCGAGGTAGCGTTAAGAACAAAGGACTGAGCATTGGAGGGAATATCCTCACTTGGCCCCCTTCACTGTTCCTCTTTTGGAAAATTAAAAAAAAAAAAAAAAAAAAAGAGGGAAGGATTTCCAGCCCCCTGCTTCCTCTCCTTTTAGTCGCCTTCTACGACACGCAGGGAATACGTGGGAAGTATTCTTTCTCCCTTATCCCCAGGAATATATATATATATATATATATATATATATATATATATATATATATATATATATATATATATATATATATATATATATATCTCCCTAGGGATAGGGGAAAAAGAATACTATCCCTTTCTCACCACAGAGAAATGAAACAGGATAAGTCCCCATGCACACTTTTGTGTAATGATCCCCCTGATGATGTGATCATTACATGAAGGTGCACTTGGGAACTTATCGTGTTTCATTTCCCCTGTGGTAACAAGAGGAATTTCCCTGATCACGCGCTCGACTGTGACCTCTTCCAACATATCTACAGTCATTACAATATTCCCGTGAACCATCCAGGTCCCCTGTAGACGGGAGCAGCGATGAATATGAGAGTCCGCGGGTATAATGCTCTAATATCCTCATTCCTCACACACAGTGACAACGTAGTGACGTCTCCCAGGTAAGTGTTCGGCCTCATACCTCACGTGCAGACCACCTTCGCTCCCCGTGCCATCGCAAGATGCCATGAGGAGGTCAAGTCACACATACGACATCAAACTCACATGGTATGTTCACTGCATTAAAGCTAACGCAAATAACATCTCACTTTCACAGCGCTAAACAAGAACAAAGTTATATAAAAGCAAAATGGCGATGATAATAACTGTAAATGAATCTATGAAGATAATTAAGTTCCATATTTACATTTCCCTAGCGTGATGAACCACGATTCGACACTCGTTTCCAGCCAATGAACAGTGACCTCTCTAAACAATGAACTGTGACCTCTCTAAACAATGAACAGTGACCTCTCTAAACAATGAACTGTGACCTCTCTAAACAATGAACAGTGACCTCTGGAACCGAAGAACAGTGACCTCTAGTAACACTGAAAAGTGAACCCACGAGCCAACTAACAGTGACCTCTGGATACAGTGAACAGTGACCTCTGGATACAGTGAACAGTGACCTCTGGATACAATGAATACAGTGAGAACTGGACCCCATAAAACAAGGACACAAGAACACACATCAATCATACAACAATACGTCGTCTTACACGTCCACTGCACGGGCCATAATACTACAGTAGCTACGGTCGTATAACCCAAGATACAGTACGTTAACAACAGCCATACGACAGTGTAGCTACGGTCGTATAACCCAAGATACAGTACGTTAACAACAGCCATACGACAGTGTGGGTGGCGGGGGGACATCCGGGACTTGTGATCATTACTGAGGTACATTCTGACTGTTCTCATGTTCACGGGAGAAGAACACACGTGTTCACTGGCCATGTTACTGGTGTACTGGCTAGGGTCTCAACTGATTCCTCCTGTTTCAAAGAACACAGCTTGAACTGGCTAGAACACAGCTTGAACTGGGTAGAATACAGCTTGGACTTGCTAGAACACAGCTTGAACTGGCTAGAACACAGCTTGGACTTACTAGAATACAGCTTGAACTGGCTAGAACACAGCTTGAACTGGGTAGAGTACAGTTTTGATTAGCTAGAACACAGCTTGGACTGGGTAGAACACAGCTTGGACTGGCTAGAACACAGCTTGGACTGGCTGGACCACACCTTGGACTGGCTGGACCACAGCTTGGACTGGCAGGACCACAGCTTGGACTGGCAGGACCACCGCTTGGAATGGATGGACCAAAGCCTGGACAGGCTGGACCATAGCTTGGGCTGGCTGGACCGCAGCTTGGACTGGCTGGATCACAGCTTGGACTGGCTGGACAACAGACTTCGACTAGCTGGACCGCAGCTTGGACTGGCAGGACCACAGCTTGGACTGGCTGGACCACAGCTTGGACTGGCTGGACCACAGCTTCGACTGGCTGGACCGCAGCTTGGACTGGCAGGACCACAGCTTGGACTGGCTGGACAACAGCTTTCGACTAGCTGGACCGCAGCTTGGACTTGCTAGAACACAGCTTGGACTGGCTAGAACACAGCTTGGACTTACTAGAATACAGCTTGAACTGGCTAGAACACAGCTTGAACTGGCTAGAACACAGCTTGGACTGGCAGGACCACAGCTTGGACTGGCAGGACCACAGCTTGGACTGGCTAGAACACAGCTTGGACTGGCAGGACCACAGCTTGGACTGGCTAGAACACAGCTTGGACTGGCTAGAACACAGCTTGGACTGGCAGGACCACAGCTTGGACTGGCTAGAACACAGCTTGGACTGGCAGGACCACAGCTTGGACTGGCAGGACCACAGCTTGGACTGGCAGGACCACAGCTTGGACTGGCTAGAACACAGCTTGGACTGGCAGGACCACAGCTTGGACTGGCAGGACCACAGCTTGGACTGGCAGGACCACAGCTTGGACTGGCTAGAACACAGCTTGGACTGGCAGGACCACAGCTTGGACTGGCTAGAACACAGCTTGGACTGGCAGGACCACAGCTTGGACTGGCAGGACCACAGCTTGGACTGGCTAGAACACAGCTTGGACTGGCAGGACCACAGCTTGGACTGGCTAGAACACAGCTTGAACTGGCTAGAACACAGCTTGGACTGGCAGGACCACAGCTTGGACTGGCTGGACCACAGCTTGGACTGGCTAGAACACAGCTTGAACTGGCTAGAACACAGCTTGAACTGGCTAGAACACAGCTTGGACTGGCTAGAACACAGCTTGAACTGGCTAGAACACAGCTTGAACTGGCTAGAACACAGCTTGAACTGGCTAGAACACAGCTTGAACTGGCTAGAACACAGCTTGAACTGGCTAGAACACAGCTTGGACTGGCTAGAACACAGCTTGAACTGGCTAGAACACAGCTTGGACTGGCTAGAACACAGCTTGGACTGGCTGGACCACAGCTTGGACTGGCAGGACCACAGCTTGGACTGGCAGGACCACAGCTTGGACTGGCTAGAACACAGCTTGGACTGGCAGGACCACAGCTTGGACTGGCAGGACCACAGCTTGGACTGGCTAGAACACAGCTTGGACTGGCAGGACCACAGCTTGGACTGGCAGGACCACAGCTTGGACTGGCAGGACCACAGCTTGGACTGGCAGGACCACAGCTTGGACTGGCAGGACCACAGCTTGGACTGGCAGGACCACAGCTTGGACTGGCAGGACCACAGCTTGGACTGGCAGGACCACAGCTTGGACTGGCAGGACCACAGCTTGGACTGGCTAGAACACAGCTTGGACTGGCTAGAACACAGCTTGGACTGGCAGGACCACAGCTTGGACTGGCAGGACCACAGCTTGGACTGGCTAGAACACAGCTTGGACTGGCAGGACCACAGCTTGGACTGGCTAGAACACAGCTTGGACTGGCAGGACCACAGCTTGGACTGGCAGGACCACAGCTTGGACTGGCAGGACCACAGCTTGGACTGGCTAGAACACAGCTTGGACTGGCAGGACCACAGCTTGGACTGGCAGGACCACAGCTTGGACTGGCAGGACCACAGCTTGGACTGGCTGGACCACAGCTTGGACTGGCTGGACCACAGCTTTCGACTAGCTGGACCGCAGCTTGGACTGGCAGGACCACAGCTTGGACTGGCTAGAACACAGCTTGGACTGGCAGGACCACAGCTTGGACTGGCTGGACCACAGCTTGGACTGGCAGGACCACAGCTTGGACTGGCTGGACCACAGCTTTCGACTAGCTGGACCGCAGCTTGGACTGGCAGGACCACAGCTTGGACTGGCTGGACCACAGCTTTCGACTAGCTGGACCGCAGCTTGGACTTGCTAGAACACAGCTTGGACTGGCAGGACCACAGCTTGGACTGGCAGGACCACAGCTTGGACTGGCTGGACCACAGCTTGGACTGGCAGGACCACAGCTTGGACTGGCTAGAACACAGCTTGGACTGGCAGGACCACAGCTTGGACTGGCTAGAACACAGCTTGGACTGGCAGGACCACAGCTTGGACTGGCTAGAACACAGCTTGGACTGGCAGGACCACAGCTTGGACTGGCTAGAACACAGCTTGGACTGGCAGGACCACAGCTTGGACTGGCTGGACCACAGCTTGGACTGGCTAGAACACAGCTTGGACTGGCAGGACCACAGCTTGGACTGGCTGGACCACAGCTTGGACTGGCAGGACCACAGCTTGGATGTATTCTCATGAACCAATTCCCACGCCACACTGATGTCCAATACACAAAAAACTGATTCATTAACATGCAATTGAAGTAATTACTAAAACGTTAAAAGATAAATATAAAAATAAATAAACACATTACTTATAACCAGATGGCTGAATTAATTACACCATTTACTATCTATTACGTGAAAAGGATAAATGGATATTGTGGAATACTTAATGAATCAATAAAACCTTAACTAATACATGATGAAGAGATGTTAATCATTATGTGTGATTACTGTGTGTGTGTGTGTGTGTGTGTGTGTGTGTGTGTGTGTGTGTGTGTGTTACGGGGAGGCAGTATTCCACTCCGTGTTACTCCGCACTACACAAACTTCTCGTCATAAAACATCCCAGCTTGTGAAAGCTTATACAAAAAGCTGAACCTCTGACCACAAAGGTTAATATTCCAATCATGAGTCAGCGGAGTGAGGGCCGGTCCAACATGGCGAAGACATCAGGGGAAAACCACTCAACATTTTCAACTTATGATAAAGACTGATTAAACAGACACTCCTACATCACTACCAGGTAACTGGTGCCTCTGGCTGCAGCAGCCGGTCCACAGTCAACCCAACTGTTCATCCACGCCTAGGGGGTTGGTCGACAGGCTTGTATGTTCTATGAAGGTGCGCGTTCATATGCACTTTGTTCGTACATATATAAATATATATATATGAATATATATATATATATATATATATATATATATATATATATATATATATATATATATATATATATATATATATTTTTTTTTTTTTTTTTTTATACTTTGTCGCTGTCTCCCGCGTTTGCGAGGTAGCGCAAGGAAACAGACGAAAGAAATGGCCCAACCCCCCCCCCATACACATGTACATACACACGTCCACACACGCAAATATACATACCTACACAGCTTTCCATGGTTTACCCCGGACGCTTCACATGCCTTGATTCAATCCACTGACAGCACGTCAACCCCTGTATACCACATCGCTCCAATTCACTCTATTTCTTGCCCTCCTTTCACCCTCCTGCATGTTCAGGCCCCGATCACACAAAATCCTTTTCACTCCATCTTTCCACCTCCAATTTGGTCTCCCTCTTCTCCTCGTTCCCTCCACCTCCGACACATATATCCTCTTGGTCAATCTTTCCTCACTCATTCTCTCCATGTGCCCAAACCATTTCAAAACACCCTCTTCTGCTCTCTCAACCACGCTCTTTTTATTTCCACACATCTCTCTTACCCTTACGTTACTTACTCGATCAAACCACCTCACACCACACATTGTCCTCAAACATCTCATTTCCAGCACATCCATCCTCCTGCGCACAACTCTATCCATAGCCCACGCCTCGCAACCATACAACATTGTTGGAACCACTATTCCTTCAAACATACCCATTTTTGCTTTCCGGGATAATGTTCTCGACTTCCACACATTTTTCAAGGCTCCCAAAATTTTCGCCCCCTCCCCCACCCTATGATCCACTTCCGCTTCCATGGTTCCATCCGCTGACAGATCCACTCCCAGATATCTAAAACACTTCACTTCCTCCAGTTTTTCTCCATTCAAACTCACCTCCCAATTGACTTGACCCTCAACCCTACTGTACCTAATAACCTTGCTCTTATTCACATTTACTCTTAACTTTCTTCTTCCACACACTTTACCAAACTCCGTCACCAGCTTCTGCAGTTTCTCACATGAATCCGCCACCAGCGCTGTATCATCAGCGAACAACAACTGACTCACTTCCCAAGCTCTCTCATCCCCAACAGACTTCATACTTGCCCCTCTTTCCAAAACTCTTGCATTTACCTCCCTAACAACCCCATCCATAAACAAATTAAACAACCATGGAGACATCACACACCCCTGCCGCAAACCTACATTCACTGAGAACCAATCACTTTCCTCTCTTCCTACACGTACACATGCCTTACATCCTCGATAAAAACTTTTCACTGCTTCTAACAACTTGCCTCCCACACCATATATTCTTAATACCTTCCACAGAGCATCTCTATCAACTCTATCATATGCCTTCTCCAGATCCATAAATGCTACATACAAATCCATTTGCTTTTCTAAGTATTTCTCACATACATTCTTCAAAGCAAACACCTGATCCACACATCCTCTACCACTTCTGAAACCACACTGCTCTTCCCCAATCTGATGCTCTGTACATGCCTTCACCCTCTCAATCAATACCCTCCCATATAATTTACCAGGAATACTCAACAAACTTATACCTCTGTAATTTGAGCACTCACTCTTATCCCCTTTGCCTTTGTACAATGGCACTATGCACGCATTCCGCCAATCCTCAGGCACCTCACCATGAGTCATACATACATTAAATAACCTTACCAACCAGTCAACAATACAGTCACCCCCTTTTTTAATAAATTCCACTGCAATACCATCCAAACCTGCTGCCTTGCCGGCTTTCATCTTCCGCAAAGCTTTTACTACCTCTTCTCTGTTTACCAAATCATTTTCCCTAACCCTCTCACTTTGCACACCACCTCGACCCAAACACCCTATATCTGCCACTCTGTCATCAGACACATTCAACAAACCTTCAAAATACTCATTCCATCTCCTTCTCACATCACCACTACTTGTTATCACCTCCCCATTTACGCCCTTCACTGAAGTTCCCATTTGCTCCCTTGTCTTACGCACCCTATTTACCTCCTTCCAGAACATCTTTTTATTCTCCCTAAAATTTACTGATAGTCTCTCACCCCAACTCTCATTTGCCCTTTTTTCACCTCTTGCACCTTTCTCTTGACCTCCTGTCTCTTTCTTTTATACTTCTCCCACTCAATTGCATTTTTTCCCTGCAAAAATCGTCCAAATGCCTCTCTCTTCTCTTTCACTAATACTCTTACTTCTTCATCCCACCACTCACTACCCTTTCTAAACAGCCCACCTCCCACTCTTCTCATGCCACAAGCATCTTTTGCGCAATCCATCACTGATTCCCTAAATACATCCCATTCCTCCCCCACTCCCCTTACTTCCATTTTTCTCACTTTTTTCCATTCTGTACACAGTCTCTCCAGATACTTCTTCACACAGGTCTCCTTCCCAAGCTCACTTACTCTCACCACCTTCTTCACCCCAACATTCACTCTTCTTTTCTGAAAACCCATACTAATCTTCACCTTAGCCTCCACAAGATAATGATCAGACATCCCTCCAGTTGCACCTCTCAGCACATTGACATCCAATTGACAGGCGTGCGAAAGATATATATATATATATATATATATATATATATATATATATATATATATATATATATATATATATATATATATATATATATATATATTTATATATATATATGTATATACATACGTCCACACACGCAAATATACATACCTACACAGCTTTCCATGGTTTACCCCAGACGCTTCACATGCCTTGATTCAATCCACTGACAGCACGTCAACCCCGGTATACCACATCGCTCCAATTCACTCTATTCCTTGCCCTCCTTTCACCCTCCTGCATGTTCAGGCCCCGATCACACAAAATCTTTTTCACTCCATCTTTCCACCTCCAATTTGGTCTCCCTCTTCTCCTCGTTCCCTCCACCTCCGACACATATATCCTCTTGGTCAATCTTTCCTCACTCATTCTCTCCATGTGCCCAAACCACTTCAAAACACCCTCTTCTGCTCTCTCAACCACGCTCTTTTTATTTCCACACATCTCTCTTACCCTTACGTTACTCACTCGATCAAACCACCTCACACCACACATTGTCCTCAAACATCTCATTTCCAGCACATCCATCCTCCTGCGCACAACTCTATCCATAGCCCACGCCTCGCAACCATACAACATTGTTGGAACCACTATTCCTTCAAACATACCCATTTTTGCTTTCCGAGATAATGTTCTCGACTTCCACACATTTTTCAAGGCTCCCAGAATTTTCGCCCCCTCCCCCACCCTATGATCCACTTCCGCTTCCATGGTTCCATCCGCTGCCAGATCCACTCCCAGATATCTAAAACACTTCACTTCCTCCAGTTTTTCTCCAATCAAACTCACCTCCCAATTGACTTGACCCTCAACCCTACTGTACCTAATAACCTTGCTCTTATTCACATTTACTCTTAACTTTCTTCTTCCACACACTTTACCAAACTCCGTCACCAGCTTCTGCAGTTTCTCACATGAATCAGCCACCAGCGCTGTATCATCAGCGAACAACAACTGACTCACTTCCCAAGCTCTCTCATCCCCAACAGACTTCATACTTGCCCCTCTTTCCAAAACTCTTGCATTTACCTCCCTAACAACCCCATCCATAAACAAATTAAACAACTTAGTCGCTGTCTCCCGCGTTAACGAGGTAGTGCAAGGAAACAGACGAAAGAAGGGCCCAATCCACCCACATACACGTGCATATACATAAACGCCCACACACGCACATACATGTACCTATACATTTCAACGTATACATACATATACATGCACAGACTTACACATACATACACGTGTACATATCCACACTTGCTACCTTCATCCATTTCCGTCGCCAGCCCGCCACACATGAAATGGCACCCCCTCCCCGAGCGCGCGCGCACGAGGTAAGCGCCAGGAAAGGACAACAAAGGCCACATTTGCTCACACTCAGACTCTAGCTGTCATGTGCAATGCACCGAAACCACAGCTCCCATTCCACATCTGAGCCCCACAAAACTTTCCATGGTTTACCCCAGACGCTTCACATGCCCTGGTTCAATCCATTGACAGCACGTCGACCGCGGTATACCAAATCGTTTCAATTCACTCTATTCATTGCACGCCTCTCACCCTCTTGTATGTTCAGGCCCCGATCGCTCAAAATACTTTTCACTCCATCCTTCCACCTCTAATTTGGTCTCCCACTTCTCCTCGTTCCTTTCACCTGACACATATATCCTCTTTGTCAATCTTTCCTGACTCATTCTGACCCCACTGTTTTTATTACCACACATCATTTTTATGCTTTCATCACATCAAACCACCTCACACCACATACTCTTCTCAAACTTTTCATTTCCAACACATCTACTCTCCTCCGCAAAAATGGGTATGTTTGAAGGAATAGTGGTTCCAACAATGTTGTATGGCTGCGAGGCGTGGGCTATACATAGGGTTGTGCAAAGGAAGGTTGGATGTATTGGAAATGAGATGTTTGAGGACAATATGTGGTGTGAGGTGGTTTGATCGAGTAAGTAATGAAAGGGTAAGAGAGACGTGTGGTAATAAAAAGAGCGTGATTGACAGAGCAGAAGAGGGTGTATTGAAATGGTTTGGTCACATGGAAAGAATGAGTGAGGAAAGATTGATAAAGAGGATATATGTGTCTGAGGTGGATGGAACGAGAAGTGGGAGACCAAATTGGAGGTGGAAGGATGGAGTGAAAAAGATTTTAGGCGATCGGGGCCTGAACATGAAGGAGGGTGAAAGGCGTGCAAGGGATAGAGTGATTTGGAACGATGTGGTATACTGGGGTCGACGTGCTGTCAATGGATTGAACCAGGGCATGTGAAGCGTCTGGGGTAAACCATAGAAAGTTTTGTGGGGCCTGGATGTGGAAAGGGAGCTATGGTTTCAGTGCATTATACATGACAGCTAGAGACTGAGTGTAAACTAATGTAGCCTTTGTTGTCTTTTCCTAGCGCTACCGCGCGCGCGCGGGTCGAGAGGGGTGCTATTTCATGTGTGGCGGGGTGGCGACGGGAATGGATGAAGGCAGCAAGTATGAGTATGTACATGTGTATATATGTATATGTCTGCGTATGTACATGTTATGTACAGGTATATATAAATATGTGCGTGTGTGGACGTGTATGTATATACATGTGTATGTGGGTGGGTTGGGTCATTCTTTCGTCTGTTCCTTTGCGCTACCTAGCTAGCGCGGGAGACAGCGACAAAGTATACACACGCTGATGATACAGCGCTGGTGGCGGATTCATGTGAGAAACTGCAGAAGCTGGTGACGGAGTTTGGTAAAGTGTGTGGAAGAAGAAAGTTAAGAGTAAATGTGAATAAGAGCAAGGTTATTAGGTACAGTAGGGTTGAGGGTCAAGTCAATTGGGAGGTGAGTTTGAATGGTGAAAAACTGGAGGAAGTGAAGTGTTTTAGATATCTGGGAGTGGATCTGTCAGCGGATGGAACCATGGAAGCGGAAGTGGATCATAGGGTGGGGGAGGGGGCGAAAATTTTGGGAGCCTTGAAAAATGTGTGGAAGTCGAGAACATTATCCCGGAAAGCAAAAATGGGTATGTTTGAAGGAATAGTAGTTCCAACAATGTTGTATGGTTGCGAGGCGTGGGCTATGGATAGAGTTGTGCGCAGGAGGATGGATGTGCTGGAAATGAGATGTTTGAGGACAATGTGTGGTGTGAGGTGGTTTGATCGAGTAAGTAACGTAAGGGTAAGAGAGATGTGTGGAAATAAAAAGAGCGTGGTTGAGAGAGCAGAAGAGGGTGTTTTAAAATGGTTTGGGCACATGGAGAGAATGAGTGAGGAAAGATTGACCAAGAGGATATATGTGTCGGAGGTGGAGGGAACGAGGAGAAGAGGGAGACCAAATTGGAGGTGGAAAGATGGAGTGAAAAAGATTTTGTGTGATCGGGGCCTGAACATGCAGGAGGGTGAAAGGAGGGCAAGGAATAGAGTGAATTGGAGCGATGTGGTATACAGGGGTTGACGTGCTGTCAGTGGATTGAATCAAGGCATGTGAAGCGTCCGGGGTAAACCATGGAAAGCTGTGTAGGTATGTATATTTGTGTGTGTGGACGTGTGTATGTACATGTGTATGGGGGGGGGGTTGGGCCATTTCTTTCGTCTGTTTCCTTGCGCTACCTCGCAAACGCGGGAGACAGCGACAAAGTATAAAAAAAAAAATATATATATATATATATATATATATATATATATATATATATATATATATATATATATATATATACATATATATATATATATATTTGAGATGACCTTGACTAGGGCTCCAGTCGCCTGTGCCGTCCCAGCTAACATACAAAAAAGATCGACTCCACATTATGGTCCACAAGCATTAGGGAGAGCGTGAGTGGTATTAAATCATCCACCAACACCTGAAGAAGGTGTTGGTCGATGTAGCTGCTTGACGCTGACGGCCTTAATGACCCTGGAAGATGCTAAGACCAAAGACCAAACAAACAAACGTAACCCTTTGAGCAAGACGGCTTAACTCCCTTAAAGTCGTTATAATCTAGGGGTCCAACCCCTATTATTACGGGATTATGTGAATGTACGGAAGAGGTTAAGTCATCGTGCTCAAAAGAGCTTCACAAAACCTAGGAATAACGACCCAATTTACAATTTTCATAGCTAAGGCAGTTTACTTTTACGGAGACATGAGAATGACAATAAAAAAAAATATTGAAGTGCGGATGAAATCGCTAAGCCATTATACTGAACAACCCGTGTTGGCAGGAAGGGCCTTCCCTCTCTCATATTCGAACTCGGAGTGACATGTGGGCGGGAATGGACTCACGAGGAAGAATCAGGAACATCGTCAAGAACCTAAATATCAAGGCACACGGAGGACGTACAGCATAGTGAAGATGTTTCCAGTCCCGTTGGTTCTTCAAGGGTCTCCGGCTCATCGAGAACCAGTGTCATATAAGATCGACAACGTCAGGACGTACAGCATAGTGAAGATGTTTCCAGTCCCGTTGGTTCTTCAAGGAGAACCAGTGTCATATAAGATCGAAAATGTCAAGACGTACAGCACAGTGAAGATGTTTCCAGTCCCGTTGGTTCTTCAAGGGTCTCCGGCTCATCGAGAACCAGCGTCATAGAAGATAGACAACGTCAGGACGTACAGCATAGTGAAGATGTTTCCAGTCCCGTTGGTTCTTCAAGGAGAACCAGCGTCATATAAGATCGAAAATGTCAAGACGTACAGCATAGTGAAGATGTTTCCAGTCCCGTTGGTTCTTCAAGGGTCTCCGGCTCATCGAGAGCCAGTGTCATATAATATCGACAACGTCAGGACCTACAGCATAGTGAAGATGTTTCCAGCCTCGAGTGGTTCTCGTAGGGTCTCCGGCTCATCGACAGCATGGGTTTGTGTAAGTCCGATAACGTCAGGACGTCGAGGATAGTGAAGATATTTTCAGCCTTGGATGATTTCCTCTCCGGTCCATCCAACGCCCGGGTTCGTATATGGCCGACATCGTCATTCTGGAAACCAGTAACTGCATCATACCTTCAAAACCCTCCCGCAGGTGTTGAGGACCAAGATGAGCCAGTCATTGTAAGGCGACGGGTGTGTGAAGCGGCCCTGGTCCTGTACGGCTGAGTCATGGGTGTGGGGCTAACATTAAGCGTCATCAAACTCTGCAACCGGGGCGTGAAGCAACTACCTAGTGTGAGGAGGAGGAGGAGGAGGAGGAGGAGGACACTAGAGCTTGTGTGTTACGCCGAGGCAGGTTACCCGCCGCTACCACGCCTAATAAGACACAAAACAACACACAAATTCTTTGTCCAAATGTGGAACGATCGATGAGAACTTAATGACGTCATTTGTAACCTCTACTGTGGCTAACACAAAACTACTAATGGAAAATACATAAAAGAGTGACGTGCCACATATCCAAAATATCATCGGAAAAGGATACAATCAAATTTAAGTGTCAGTCTTTTCAAGATATGTAAAACGTAGACATTAACCCAAACTTTACAGTACTCGATATGTAGTTAGTTGGTCTAGTGACACAAAATATACAACAGCGTATATAAGTTTACATGATATAAACATTTAGTGTCCAATAAAGAATGTTTTTATCCATTATAACAATAAAGAATGTTTTTATCCATTATAAAAGCAAATGGCGATGATGGCGAGTGAAACAGACCATAATTTTGTTAATAAGCATTTGATTATCCATATTACGTGCTATAGTAAACCATTCAAATGACACACAGTTCACTACTAGGACTCCATTAATCTTTAACGCAATACTTAGTAAACATATATATACAGACGCTAATAACATCATCATCATCATCACACATCACAGAGGCCAAGGAACCAATCATATGACACCATCAGCACTTGTTAACGAGTCCCACAGAACAGCCTTTCCGCGACTGAGTGTCAAGCCAACACAGCCTTGCCCTCTAGACATGACGCTGGGCCAGGAGTGACTGTCTCCCGCGTGAGGATCGTCTATATATTACATAGTGACCCAGTGTAAACAGAGAGGCACGTGGAGCTCCAATGTTCACGTACACAAAATACCACACAAGTCTACAACTTAACTGACCTGGAGGACATATTTGCTCTCCAATTCTCGACCATTATTACCTGCACGATAATTCACGACATGCGAAGAGTATACAAGTCACTTCCCCAGCATGAATACTTTTAAAGCCCACTATCATCGTCACGTTTTCCTTGTGACTACAGTATGTACTACATGTTCCTCTACTGTTTAATTAACGTTTCATGTATGTCTTCTTGTTTACATCAATTACGTCAGCTGTGGTCAATGAAAAATATCTATCTAACTAGCTACGGCCCTCTGCTCTTTCCATAATCAGATTTCTAAACTTTTATTCTGTTCTGACCTCTAAGGTAACACACACAGATCATACACATCTCTCTCTCTCTCTCTCTCTCTCTCTCTCTCTCTCTCTCTCTCTCTCTCTCTCTCTCTCTCTCTCTCTCTCTCTCTCCCCGAGGCAATTACCAGCTCATTAACGACAAAGATAGTAAAAGAAGCAATTAATGGTTTACTGACTCAACTGGAGGTAAGAAAAAAAATTTCCTAGATCATCTCTGCACCAATGTTTTATGAGCGACGACTGAACTATGACCAAGTAATGACCTACTAACCCCGTTAAGTGACTCCTGACCCTTGTAACGAACATCTACAACTGGTAAAGTCACCAGTCTGATTTACGCCTGTTGTGGGGCACGTCACAAACACATCCGTATGCCATGAACTCCGGCTTCAGCCCGGGTAATGGCCAGCAAATAATAACATGTTCTTTTAACCTGGTACTGCAGTGACTCGTTCAAACTGATGCCCTTAATATATGCGTTTGGTTCGTATGTTATCTGATCCCACAAAATCCTTTAAATTACCTTCAAAATCGTCAAGACGCACTGAACCAAGGCACAGTACACGCCTCCCAAGTTTCAAGTAACGGCGAAATATCTTGACTGTAGGAAGGAGAAACTGAACAGAGGGGTCTCACTCAGGTAGACACGTACATACAAGGAACGTGTGTGTGTGTATGTGTGTGTGTGTGTGTGTGTGTGTGTGTGTGTGTGTGTGTGTGTGTGTGTGTGTGTGTGTGTGTGTTGGAGGCGGGGGGAGGGGGCGCATCATAAACGGGAGGGCATACACAAAGTCTTTACACACATACACAAAAGTGGAAATCAATGTAGTGTCCACCATTACTGATGATGACTACAATGGATGGGACCGAGTGGTTCCTGCAGACGTGTACATGGGTTCGTACGAGCTCCAAGTCGTGCCGAACTGCGACTCGGGGCAGGGTATTAGGAAGTGACGGTGGCGGGGTCGGTGCAGCTGCTGCCTGGAGTCCCTGCCCGCGTGAATGACCCAGGTCCAGGCTGGTGGGGTAACATGGGCCCCCTCCCCCACCCACACTACACCAAAGTAATGGTCTGTGTCACGACCTTCACTGTCATACCACAATGGTCTGTATACCTGGCTGTCTGATGATGATCGTACGTACGTATCATCCCTTGTGTGTGACCACGAACACCCGACTCAACCATCATCAGGGCGTTCCAGTCACTGTTGTGTTCACATATAATTATCACCTCACACATTACTGTTGTCTTTCGCTGGATTTCTCAATCACACCCCTGTAGCCTGTCTACCCCGGGGCCTCTGTATTTCAACCACAAAACTATGAAGGAGAGCAAACTGCAACAGACCCCATGACCGGCTACCTAGCGAGGCTGTCCGTAACACACTGGAAGAGTCAGAAGGATACACAATGATGATGTGGTAAGACGAGCATTTACACATGTCTTAAGAAGACATACCTGAAGGTTATACCTGTAAATTACACTTACAGGAACCACTTCATAACCGTTTTCTACAGGAAAATAGGTGTTTATTACTTCAACTGTAATACGTACATACGGTGTGTGTGTGTGTGTGTGTGTGTGTGTGTGTGTGTGTGTGTGTGTGTGTGTGTGTGTGTGTGTGTGTGTACAGGTGTTTGAGCGACAGAGAACAGTGATGTTCTTGCCCTCTACACCGCCGGCATGAGGAGGCCCAGCCCCAGGTGCCGGGAAGGACTGAGATCCCGAGATCCGGCGAGAAAGATGACCCTTAGTAATGCCAGAACTTGAGTCGTCTCTGCTAACGACTCGCCATCACCTGAAGTTATACATAGGGATTCATTCTGGGCTGAGACAACAGTCATGTGTCCCCCACACGAGAGAGGTTCAGCGGATGAGCATAACGTCCCCCTCCATCAGGTGACGTGACTGATACACACCCGTCACTGAGGCCAGACGGATGAAGGCATGTGGCTGCTCACGGAGGATATACCAAGGTGTTGCCAACCACAACCTTCACTCTCTCCCTCGAATTCAACACAGATCCTGCAAGTCACGTGTACCTCTCACTCCCTTCTCCTCTCGTCCACCATCTCCCACCCACTCCCCAATCCCCCTTGGTCTATCTCCCATCACCAGGGGCCTGGGAACACACCAGGCCCCTGAGGGAGTGAGAGCCTCACGTTAAGGGCCACAGCTCAGCCGTTACCCAGACCAGCACATTGCCTGTGTGTATAAAACCCTTTCCTCCCAGCCATGCTGGAGGACACTCGCCCGGCTCGAGTAACTTACCTTTTCCCCATTTCTTCAGACCCCATCCACCCACCAGACGCCCAGGCCCGGCCAGAGGACAGCACCCAGCCCTTGATCCGACCTGGGGTACACAGACCACGCCAGTCAGGGCCTGCGCCCCTGGTGTGGATCTGATGGCTTATAACTTGACGACCCTGGCGTGGCTGACGGTGGACCCAAAACCTCGACGCCTCACCAACCGACCTAGTCAGTCTCCAGTCGTCCAAAAAGTGTAGTCACACAACCCCCTCTACCACAGTCTGGATGCTGTACCTCATCCAATGCCTTCACCGCACCCAGGCTATTCTCCACTCCAGCCAGCCATCCAAACCTCACCCTCCTCCCGCAGATGCCGTTTCCACCACTTGGCTCCTAATACTACGTCTCCGGCCATTTCTATGCCACTCTTGCACTTCCAGCCGCGGCTAGGTGGACCGCACACACCATTCCAGTCAATAGACCTTCAAAATCTCTCCTCCCAAAATATCTTTTGGCATTTTGAGGGGAATCGTTCTTTGCAAAATGGCTGAGATAGGGTGAGGGTTTGGGCTCTTACCAGGGCCCCAGCAGACGTGTGACTGGGCAGGGCATCACCAAACAGCATTACAATCACGGTACTGGCGAAGCAGTAGACATTTCCAATACGAGCGGCGGTGGTGCCTGGGTTAAATGCCGGAATACGTAAAATGTCAAACCGCCTGCTGCCTCTGGGACCAGCGCGGCTTCCCTATCTCATATTCTTGGGCGGGTGTGTGTGTGTGTGTGTGTGTATCCCGGCTGCCTGCACTGGGATATGAGAGAGAGAGAGAGAGAGAGAGAGAGAGAGAGAGAGAGAGAGAGAGAGAGAGAGAGAGAGAGAGAGAGAGTGTGTGTGTGTGTGTGTGTGTGTGTGTGTGTGTGTGTGTGTGTGTGTGTGTGTGTGTGTGTGTGTGTGCGTGCGTGTGTGTTTCCAAATCAACATATGCTTCTAGATAAAAGAGCAGAATGAATAAAACTTAAAATACAAAGGAAAACGGAATATCACTGAGTTTGTTACTGTCCCCAGATAGTGTACTGAGTGTGTTACTGTCCCCAGATAGTGTACTGAGTGTGTTACTGTCCCCAGATAGTGTACTGAGTGTGTTACTGTCCCCAGATAGTGTACTGAGTGTGTTACTGTCCCTAGATAGTGTACTGAGTGTGTTACTGTCCCCAGATAGTGTACTGAGTGTGTTACTGTCCCCAGATACTGTACTGAGTGTGTTACTGTCCCCAGATAGTGTACTGAGTGTGTTACTGTCCCCAGATAGTGTACTGAGTGTGTTACTGTCCCTAAATAGTGTACTGAGTGTGTTACTGTCCCCAGATAGTGTACTGAGTGTGTTACTGTCCCCAGATAGTGTACTGAGTGTGTTACTGTCCCCAGATATTGTACTGAGTGTGTTACTGTCCCCAGATAGTGTACTGAGTGTGTTACTGTCCCTAGATAGTGTACTGAGTGTGTTACTGTCCCTAGATAGTGTACTGAGTGTGTTACTGTCCCTAGATAGTGTACTGAGTGTGTTACTGTCCCCAGATATTGTACTGAGTGTGTTACTGTCCCCAGATAGTGTACTGAGTGTGTTACTGTCCCCAGATAGTGTACTGAGTGTGTTACTGTCCCCAGATAGTGTACTGAGTGTGTTACTGTCCCTAGATAGTGTACTGAGTGTGTTACTGTCCCTAGATAGTGTACTGAGTGTGTTACTGTCCCTAGATAGTGTACTGAGTGTGTTACTGTCCCTAGATAGTGTACTGAGTGTGTTACTGTCCCTAGATATTGTACTGAGTGTGTTACTGTCCCCAGATATTGTACTGAGTGTGTTACTGTCCCCAGATAGTGTACTGAGTGTGTTACTGTCCCCAGATAGTGTACTGAGTGTGTTACTGTCCCCAGATAGTGTACTGAGTGTGTTACTGTCCCCAGATAGTGTACTGAGTGTGTTACTGTCCTCAGATAGTGTACTGAGTGTGTTACTGTCCCCAGATAGTGTACTGAGTGTGTTATCATCTCCCTCACAGTTGGGTTCGAATATGTGGTAAAATTCCCTCCACAACACACACACACACACACACACACACACACACACACACACACACAACACACACACACACACACACACACAGAGGGAGGCAGTGAAGGTGCCAAAACTGCAACACACCAGATGCAATACAACCCAGTACAATACAACACGGTACGTGGGCACCAGGCGCAATACAATACAATACAGCAAGTTGCGTGGGCACTCTCGTAGCAGGTGTTTCTGCTATACAACACCAAGACTGGGGTAGTGGCGCAATCTGTATGCTCGCTACCTCCACTTCAAGGGGACCCAGGTTCGAAATTGCCACACGGCAGTTCAGTTTAGGGGGATGATTATTCTGTCGTGAGATGTGGCCAAGGGTGTGTCTGTGGGCTGAACACCAGCAACCTCCGTGTATGTGAGGCAGATGGATAAAGATCAACCAGCTGGTTCACGAGGGAAGAGGGAACTCGACAGCCAGCGAAGTGATGGCTCACTGTACCCGACGCCACGAACCTCACTACACCCACACATCCACACCTACACCTACACCCCAGGCTTGCAGCACCTCCCTGGTTGCCTGTCAACTGCTTGTCTGTGCGTACGTACGTGTGATTACGTGACGGTCGTAACGTTACGAGGGAGATAGATAGATAAATTGATAGATAGATAGATAGATAGATAGATAGATAGATAGATAGATAGATAGAGAGAGAGAGAGAGAGAGAGAGAGAGAGAGAGAGAGAGGCGGCAGTTGACCAGACCTGAGAAGCATATTCAAGTTCTGGTTGAGCGCAAGGTGTGAGCCAGGTGGAGCAGCAGTGAGCGGGTCCTCCCTCCCTACACTGCTGGTCTACACCCCAGGTGGAGCAGCAGTGAGCAGGTCCTCCCTCCTTACACTGCTGGTCTACACCCCAGGTGGAGCAGCAGTGGGCAGGTCCTCCCTCCCTACACTGCTGGTCTACACCCCAGGTGGAGCAGCAGTGAGCGGGTCCTCCCTCCCTACACTGCTGGTCTACACCCCAGGTGGAGCAGCAGTGAGCAGGTCCTCCCTCCCTACACTGCTGGTCTACACCCCAGGTGGAGCAGCAGTGAGCAGGTCCTCCCTCCCTACACTGCTGGTCTACACCCCAGGTGGAGCAGCAGTGAGCGGGTCCTCCCTCCCTACACTGCTGGTCTACACCCCAGGTGGAGCAGCAGTGAGCAGGTCCTCCCTCCCTACACTGCTGGTCTACACCCCAGGTGGAGCAGCAGTGAGCGGGTCCTCCCTCCCTACACTGCTGGTCTACACCCCAGGTGGAGCAGCAGTGAGCGGGTCCTCCCTCCCTACACTGCTGGTCTACACCCCAGGTGGAGCAGCAGTGAGCAAGTCCTCCCTCCCTACACTGCTGGTCTACACCCCAGGTGGAGCAGCAGTGAGCGGATCCTCCCTCCCTACACTGCTGGTCTACACCCCAGGTGGAGCAGCAGTGAGCGGATCCTCCCTCCCTACACTGCTGGTCTACACCCCAGGTGGAGCAGCAGTGAGCAGGTCCTCCCTCCCTACACTGCTGGTCTACACAAGTTACCCTGACGTGTGTCACCAGACCACGCCTCCACCGTGCTCAGAGACGTGTCCATGTCTCCTGGCCACTACACACTCGAGGGCATTGTACCTCCATGTCTCCCAGTCTCCATGAGTGTGGGACTACGGTCTCCCAGGCTCCATGAGTGTGGGACTACGGTCTCCCAGGCTCCATGAGTGTGTGTCTACGGTCTCCCAGGCTCCATGAGTGAGTGTCTACGGTCTCCCAGTCTCCATGAGTGAGTGTCTACGGTCTCCCAGGCTCCATGAGTGTGTCTACGGTCTCCCAGTCTCCATGAGTGTGTGTCTACGGTCTCCCAGTCTCCATGAGTGAGTGTCTACGGTCTCCCAGGCTCCATGAGTGTGTGTCTACGGTCTCCCAGTCTCCATGAGTGTGTGTCTACGGTCTCCCAGTCTCCATGAGTGTGTGTCTACGGTCTCCCAGTCTCCATGAGTGAGTGTCTACCGTCTCCCAGGCTCCATGAGTGTGTGTCTACGGTCTCCCAGTCTCCATGAGTGTGTGTCTACGGTCTCCCAGGCTCCATGAGTGAGTGTCTACGGTCTCCCAGTCTTGCGTCTCCATCAAACCCCCCCCCCCTTCTCCTGATGGTCATGTGTTATCAAGGCACAACTCACGCTACGTCGCTGCACCACCTTGACACAGCTGGTGGACACAGGGCACCACCTTACCATTATCTTACCCCCATTATCTACTGCCCCATGTTGACCCATGTCATGACAAATGGAGTCCCTTATCAGAGGGGGCACAACCCCCCCCCCCCCGCCCCTGGGCTGATAAGGATGAAGTTGACCTCCTCCCTCACTCGTGTCTCCATCTGAGCTGCCGTCCCCCCCCCCCCCCCCCCACGCACCACTCTCAACCCGACATCCCCAACACCTGACCACCTGTGTGTGTGTGTGTGTGTGTGTGTGTGTGTGTGTGTGTGTGTGTGTGTCTGTGTGTGTGTGTGTGTGTGTGTGTGTGTGTGTATCTGTCTGTCTGTCTGTCTGTCTGTCTGTGTGCGTGCGTATATGTGGGTGTGTGTGTGTGAGTGCGTGTGTGTGTGTGTGTGTGTGTGTGTGTGTGTGTGTGTGTGTGTGTGTGTGTGTGTGTGTGTGTGTCTGTGTGTGTGTGTGTGTGTGTGTGTGTGTGTATCTGTCTGTCTGTCTGTCTGTCTGTCTGTGTGCGTGCGTATATGTGGGTGTGTGTGTGTGAGTGTGTGTGTGTGTGTGTGTGTGTGTGTGTGTGTGTGTGAGTCGGTGTATTCATTCACGTACACAAACATCTGCACACGAGGTCAAACCCAACAGCCCCCTTATATACACTTGCAACCAACTGTACGTCAACAAATACAATGAAGACCAATTAAGGTGAAGTAACTGCCCCCAGAGATCCTAAAGTGAAGTAACTGCCTTCAGAGATCCTAAAGTGAAGTAACTGCCTTCAGAGATCCTAAAGTGAAGTAACTGCCCCCAGAGATCCTAAAGTGAAGTAACTGCCCCCAGAGATCCTAAAGTGAAGTAAGTGCCCCAGAGATCCTAAAGTGAAGTAACTGCCCCCAGAGATCCTAGTGAAGTAACTGCCCCCAGAGATCCTAAAGTGAAGTAACTGCCCCCAGAGATCCTAAAGTGAAGTAACTGCCCCCAGAGATCCTAAAGTGAAGTAACTGCCCCAGAGATCCTAAAGTGAAGTAACGGCCCCCAGAGATCCTAAAGTGAAGTAACGGCCCCCAAAGATCCTAAAGTGAAGTAACGGCCCCCAGAGATCCTAAAGTGAAGTAACTGCCCCCAGAGATCCTAAAGTGAAGTAACGGCCCCCAGAGATCCTAAAGTGAAGTAACTGCCCCCAGAGATCCTACAGTGAAGTAACTGCCCCTAGAGATCCTAAAGTGAAGTAAGTGCCCCAGAGATCCTAAAGTGAAGTAACTGACCCCAGAGATCCTAAAGTGAAGTAACTGCCCCCAGAGATCCTAAAGTGAAGTAACTGCCCCAGAGATCCTAAAGTGAAGTAACTGCCCCCAGAGATCCTAAAGTGAAGTAACTGCCCCCAGAGATCCTAAAGTGAAGTAACTGCCCCCAGAGATCCTAAAGTGAAGTAACTGCCCCCAGAGATCCTAAAGTGAAGTAACTGCCCCCAGAGATCCTAAAGTGAAGTAACTGCCCCAGAGATCCTAAAGTGAAGTAACGGCCCCCAGAGATCCTAAAGTGAAGTAACGGCCCCCAAAGATCCTAAAGTGAAGTAACGGCCCCCAGAGATCCTAAAGTGAAGTAACTGCCCCCAGAGATCCTAAAGTGAAGTAACGGCCCCCAGAGATCCTAAAGTGAAGTAACTGCCCCCAGAGATCCTACAGTGAAGTAACTGCCCCTAGAGATCCTAAAGTGAAGTAAGTGCCCCCAGAGATCCTAAAGTGAAGTAACTGACCCCAGAGATCCTAAAGTGAAGTAACTGCCCCCAGAGATCCTAAAGTGAAGTAACTGCCCCCAGAGATCCTAAAGTGAAGTAACTGCCCCCAGAGATCCTAAAGTGAAGTAACTGCCCCCAGAGATCCTAAAGTGAAGTAACTGCCACCAGAGATCCTACAGTGAAGTAACGGCCCCCAGAGATCCTAAAGTGAAGTAACTGCCCCCAGAGATCCTAAAGTGAAGTAAGTGCCCCCAGAGATCCTAAAGTGAAGTAACTGCCCCAGAGATCCTAAAGTGAAGTAACTGCCCCCAGAGATCCTACAGTGAAGTAACTACCCCCAGAGATCCTAAAGTGAAGTAACTGCCCCCAGAGATCCTAAAGTGAAGTAACTGCCCCCAGAGAGCCTAAAGTGAAGTAACTGCCCCCGGAGATCCTAAAGTGAAGTAACTGCCCCCAGAGATCCTAAAGTGAAGTAACTACCCCCAGAGATCCTAAAGTGAAGTAACTGCCCCCAGAGATCCTAAAGTGAAGTAACTGCCCCCAGAGATCCTAAAGTGAAGTAACTGCCCCCGGAGATCCTAAAGTGAAGTAACCGCCCCCAGAGATCCTAAAGTGAAGTAACTGCCCCTAGAGATCCTAAAGTGAAGTAAGTGCCCCTAGAGATCCTAAAGTGAAGTAACTGCCCCCAGAGATCCTAAAGTGAAGTAACTGCCCCCAGAGATCCTAAAGTGAAGTAACTGCCCCCAGAGATCCTAAAGTGAAGTAACTGCCCCCAGAGATCCTAAAGTGAAGTAACTGCCCCCAGAGATCCTAAAGTGAAGTAACTGCCCCCAGAGATCCTAAAGTGAAGTAACTGCCCCCAGAGATCCTAAAGTGAAGTAACCGCCCCCAGAGATCCTAAAGTGAAGTAACTGCCCCCAGAGATCCTAAAGTGAAGTAACTGCCCCCAGAGATCCTAAAGTGAAGTAACTGCCCCTAGAGATCCTAAAGTGAAGAAAGTGCCCCCAGAGATCCTAAAGTGAAGTGCCCCCAGAGATCCTAAAGTGAAGTAAGTGCCCCAGAGATCCTAAAGTGAAGTAACTGCCCCCAGAGATCCTAAAGTGAAGTGCCCCCGGAGATCCATCAAATAAGTCTTGAGCAAGTTTGGCTCGCGTCATAAAAGGTCAACTTCAACAACAAAACGAGCACAAAAAGTGCAATTAGCGAAGCAATTAATCTCGCTTGTCTGTAATGGGGAATTAATTAGTGTTATTGTTGCCAGTCTTGGCCCGCGCTCACTAATTGGCTGCACCAGCGTGAGGTCTGACCCATCCCAGTCAGGGGCTCTGAGGTCACAAATTCATGAGTGACGTCACGGTCACCCCTCCCCTCATACCCAAGGCGACCAATGAAGTCACTAAAGGGGTGGGGTGCTTGCGTGACGTCAAGATCCTAAGGCCAATGGCTGTCAGACCAAGAGGATATGTGACGTCATGATCCACCCATCTCCGCCCTGGGATCCTGGCAGACTAATGACGTCAAATCACGAGGACGTGTGACGTCAAGACTGACGAAATGAGGCAATGACGTCACGCTAGGAGAATACGTGATATCATGACCTAGGAGAACTAAGTAATGTACAGAATATCTATCTATCTATCTATCTATCTATCTAGTCAGGGGTTAGTGAGAGGACAAGAGCAAGGGAAGGAGTAGCAATACTCCTGAAACAGGAGTTGTGGGAGTATGTGATAGAATGTAAGAAAGTAAATTCTCGATTAATATGGGTAAAATTGAAAGTTGATGGAGAGAGGTGGGTGATTATTGGTGCATATGCACCTGGGCATGAGAAGAAAGATCATGAGAGGCAAGTGTTTTGGGAGCAGCTAAATGAGTGTGTTAGCGGTTTTGATGCACGAGACCGGGTTATAGTGATGGGTGATTTGAATGCAAAGGTGAGTAATGTGGCAGTTGAGGGAATAATTGGTATGCATGGGGTGTTCAGTGTTGTAAATGGAAATGGTGAAGAGCTTGTAGATTTATGTGCTGAAAAAGGACTGATGATTGGGAATACCTGGTTTAAAAAGCGAGATATACATAAGTATACTTATGTAAGTAGGAGAGATGGCCAGAGAGCGTTATTGGATTACGTGTTAATTGACAGGCGTGCGAAAGAGAGACTTTTGGATGTTAATGTGCTGAGAGGTGCAACTGGAGGGATGTCTGATCATTATCTTGTGGAGGCTAAGGTGAAGATTAGTATGGGTTTTCAGAAAAGAGGAGTGAATGTTGGGGTGAAGAAGGTGGTGAGAGTAAGTGAGCTTGGGAAGGAGACCTGTGTGGGGAAGTACCAGGAGAGACTGTGTACAGAATGGAAAAAGGTGAGAACAATGGAAGTAAGGGGAGTGGGGGTGGAATGGGATGTATTTAGGGAATCAGTGATGGATTGCGCAAAAGATGCTTGTGGCATGAGAAGAGTGGGAGGTGGGCTGTTTAGAAAGGGTAGTGAGTGGTGGGATGAAGAAGTAAGAGTATTAGTGAAAGAGAAGAGAGAGGCATTTGGACGATTTTTGCAGGGAAAAAATGCAATTGAGTGGGAGAAGTATAAAAGAAAGAGACAGGAGGTCAAGAGAAAGGTGCAAGAGGTGAAAAAAAGGGCAAATGAGAGTTGGGGTGAGAGACTATCAGTAAATTTTAGGGAGAATAAAAAGATGTTCTGGAAGGAGGTAAATAGGGTGCGTAAGACAAGGGAGCAAATGGGAACTTCAGTGAAGGGCGTAAATGGGGAGGTGATAACAAGTAGCGGTGATGTGAGAAGGAGATGGAATGAGTATTTTGAAGGTTTGTTGAATGTGTCTGATGACAGAGTGGCAGATATAGGGTGTTTTGGTCGAGGTGGTGTGCAAAGTGAGAGGGTTAGGGAAAATGATTTGGTAAACAGAGAAGAGGTAGTAAAAGCTTTGCGGAAGATGAAAGCCGGCAAGGCAGCAGGTTTGGATGGTATTGCAGTGGAATTTATTAAGAAAGGGGGGTGACTGTATTGTTGACTGGTTGGTAAGGTTATTTAATGTATGTATGACTCATGGTGAGGTGCCTGAGGATTGGCGGAATGCGTGCGTAGTGCCATTGTACAAAGGCAAAGGGGATAAGAGTGAGTGCTCAAATTACAGAGGTATAAGTTTGTTGAGTATTCCTGGTAAATTATATGGGAGGGTATTGATTGAGAGGGTGAAGGCATGTACAGAGCATCAGATTGGGGAAGAGCAGTGCGGTTTCAGAAGTGGTAGAGGATGTGTGGACCAGGTGTTTGCTTTGAAGAATGTATGTGAGAAATACTTAGAAAAGCAAATGGATTTGTATATAGCATTTATGGATCTGGAGAAGGCATATGATAGAGTTGATAGAGATGCTCTGTGGAAGGTATTAAGAATATATGGTGTGGGAGGCAAGTTGTTAGAAGCAGTGAAAAGTTTTTATCGAGGATGTAAGGCATGTGTACGTGTAGGAAGAGAGGAAAGTGATTGGTTCTCAGTGAATGTAGGTTTGCGGCAGGGGTGTGTGATGTCTCCATGGTTGTTTAATTTGTTTATGGATGGGGTTGTAAGGGAGGTAAATGCAAGAGTCCTGGAAAGAGGGGCAAGTATGAAGTCTGTTGGGGATGAGAGAGCTTGGGAAGTGAGTCAGTTGTTGTTCGCTGATGATACAGCGCTGGTGGCTGATTCATGTGAGAAATTGCAGAAGCTGGTGACTGAGTTTGGTAAAGTGTGTGGAAGAAGAAAGTTGAGAGTAAATGTGAATAAGAGCAAGGTTATTAGGTACAGTAGGGGTGAGGGTCAAGTCAATTGGGAGGTGAGTTTGAATGGAGAAAAACTGGAGGAAGTGAAGTGTTTTAGATATCTGGGAGTGGATCTGTCAGCGGATGGAACCATGGAAGCGGAAGTGGATCATAGGGTGGGGGAGGGGGCGAAAATTTTGGGAGCCTTGAAAAATGTGTGGAAGTCGAGAACATTATCTCGGAAAGCAAAAATGGGTATGTTTGAGGGAATAGTGGTTCCAACAATGTTGTATGGTTGCGAGGCGTGGGCTATGGATAGAGATGTGCGCAGGAGGATGGATGTGCTGGAAATGAGATGTTTGAGGACAATGTGTGGTGTGAGGTGGTTTGATCGAGTAAGTAACGTAAGGGTAAGAGAGATGTGTGGAAATAAAAAGAGCGTGGTTGAGAGAGCAGAAGAGGGTGTTTTGAAATGGTTTGGGCAAATGGAGAGAATGAGTGAGGAGAGATTGACCAAGAGGATATATGTGTCGGAGGTGGAGGGAACGAGGAGAAGAGGGAGACCAAATTGGAGGTGGAAAGATGGAGTGAAAAGGATTTTGTGTGATCGGGGCCTGAACATGCAGGAGGGTGAAAGGAGGGCAAGAAATAGAGTGAATTGGAGTCATGTGGTATACAGGGGTTGACGTGCTGTCAGTGGATTGAAGCAAGGCATGTGAAGCGTCTGGGGTAAACCATGGAAGGCTGTGTAGGTATGTATATTTGCGTGTGTGGACGTGTGTATGTACATGTGTATGGGGGGGGGGGGGTTGGGCCATTTCTTTCGTCTGTTTCCTTGCGCTACCTCGCAAACGCGGGAGACAGCGACAAAGTATAAAAAAAAAAAAAAAAAAAAAAAAAAAAATATATATATATATATATATATATATATATATATATGTAGTATGTTTGAGGAAAGGAACCTGGATGTTTTGGCTCTGAGTGAAACGAAGCTCAAGAGTAAAGGGGAAGAGTGGTTTGGGAATGTCTTGGGAGTAAAGTCAGGGGTTAGTGAGAGGACGAGAGCAAGGGAAGGAGTAGCACTACTCCTACATGTCTTGGACAATCGCATATTTACCAAATGGCGTCCTAGCTTCGCCTCTTCGATGTATATCAACTGACCGTTATATTTCTCTCTTGTGTCTCCCCTGATGATGTGATTATTACACGAAAGTGCACTTGGGAACTTATCGTGTTTCATTTTCTCCGTGGACTCAGGAATATCTTGATCACGCGCAAAATTGTGATCCTTTCCAATATACATATATATGTATATATATATATATATATATATATATATATATAGAGAGAGAGAGAGAGAGAGAGAGAGAGAGAGAGAGAGAGAGAGAGAGAGAGAGAGAGAGAGAGAGAGAGAGAGAGAGAGACTGCATGATCCAGTGGCAAGGAAACAAGTTTAAGTTTAGCATATACAGAAAACCCACCAATGAATGCTCATACATCCATTATTACTCATCTCAACATGACAGAGTTAAATTATCATCATTTCAATCTATGTTCCTTAAGGCATTACGTATTTGCAGTCCAGAGTTTACTGATGATGAGTTTGAGAAGGTATATTCTATTGGATCTAAGGTAAAGTACCCTAGATCTTTCATTGATAAATCCCTTAAGTTAGCAAAGAAATCATATAAAGTTGAGCCCAAACCTCCCATTGACACCAAGAATCTTTTAGTCCTCCCTTTTGATAATAATTTCACTTTACTTCTCATGTTGCTTAAATCCTTTAATGTAAATGTTGCCTTCAGCAACAATAATACTATAAAGAATATCTTAATCAGGAATTCACCAGAAAATTCTCCTGGATGCATCTATAAAGTGCCATGTAGAAATTGTGATAAATTTTATGTTGGGCAAATTGGTAAGGATCTTTATGTTAGACTTAAGCAATATGAATATAGTATAAGAACGGGACAAGAATCAAATGCCTTGTTTAATCAAGTTTAAAACTATGATCATTGTGCTGACTGGAGTAATGCCATCTCAGTTATTAACTCTATTACCACGAGAAATATCATTGAATCTTCTATTATCAAATACACAAAGAATTACAATCTTAATATTAGTGGTGGTCTATACAAATTAGATAACTTTATTGTTAATAACATTTGTAAAATGATAAGTTTATGAACGCTCGTTGTCTGTCCTGGACAATCTCATGTTTACCAAATGGCGTCCTAGCTTCGTCTCTTCGATGTATATCAACTGACAGTTATATTTCTCTCTTGTGTCTCCCCTGATGATGTGATTATTACATGAAAGTGCACTTGGGAACTTATCGTGTTTCATTTTCCCCGTGGATTCATAGGAATATCTTGATCACGCACAAAATTGTGATCCTTTCCAATACATATCTATCTATATATATATATATATATATATATATATATATATATATATATATATATATATATATATAGATGTGTGAAAGGGTGTGTATCTTTAGGTAAATTAAAACGAGAGAGATAAGAGAAATAGAGTTAAACCACCAATAAAAACCTTAGAGATGGATAAGACCTTACCAAAACTTACAAATAAAACAGAAAGAACAGACGCGAGTTTGATAAACCAGCAAAGCTTTGAAAACGAACACGTCCAGTCTCTAAACCACGAGTAATATCCACAATGTGCACGACCTTGTTTATCCACGAATAAAACTTAAGAGACCCAGACGAAACCTCGTTAAACCACCAGTAAAACCATCTGAGCAAAAACGTCCTTCTTAAACCACGAACAAAAACCTTCAAAACGGCCATGTCCTTACTAAACCACCACCAAAACCTACAAAATGTTTAACCCACGACCAAAACCTAAAGAGCTCTTACACCACCAGTAAAACCTACAGAACAGTTAAACCACCACCAAAAACCTTCAGGGCAGTTAAACCACCACCAAAACCTACAGAGCAGTTAAAACACCACCAAAACCTAGACCACGTAAACCACCACCTAAACCTAGACCGGCTATACCACCACCAAAACCTACAGGGCAGTTAAACCACCACCAAAACCTACAGAGCAGTTAAACCACCACCAAAACCTAGACCATGTAAACCACCACCTAAACCTAGACCAGTTATACCACCACAAATCCTAGAGCAGTTAAAACACCACCAAAACCTAGACCACGTAAACCACCACCTAAACCTAGACCAGCTATACCAACACCAAGACCTACAGGGCAGTTAAAACACCACCAAAACCTACAGAGCAGTTAAACCACCACCAAAACCTACAGAGCAGTTAAACCACCACCAAAACCTACAGAGCAGTTAAACCACCACCAAAACCTACAGAGCAGTTAAACCACCACCAAAACCTACAGGGCAGTTAAAACACTACCAAAACCGAGAACACGTAAACCACCACCTAAACCTAGACCAGTTATACCACCACCAAAACCTACAAAGCAGTTAAACCACCACCAAAACCTACAGGGCAGTTAAACCATTACTGAAACCTACATTGAAGAAAGGACTTAAAACACAAAACAATAAACCTACAAAGCCGTCAGTAATTGATCAAACCGCAAATAAACCTTAAGGAACAGATATGACCTTTGTTAAACAAGGAGTAAAACCTTCAAGACGACCCAGCTAAACCTTGATTAAACCTTACAGTTTGGTCAAGACCTTGCGTGACCTTTGTCTTCTTAACATCTGAGGAAATTCGTGCCACACGACACCACTGTTGCTTAGCACTGTCTCCCCAGCGGCGAGGATGGTGTCGTAAGGTCGAAAATCACGTGTATGGGACACGTAAGAAGCACCGCTAAATCTCGAGTTAAATAGGCAGGCCCTTTGACCTCCGCTGGCTTGAATAATACATTAAAGAAAACGGGGATCTGGCCAAAAAAGTGCTATGAACCACTTTGATCTGATGGTTACGGATCAGGGTTCGATTCCCCGAAGACTCCACGAATCCCAGGGTTCGACTCCCGAGGTATAACGGTGATCGAACCCATGAATCCCAGGGTTCAGGTCCTCAGGAATACCGGACACAGGTGTGGACCAACAACAGGTGTGGACCAACAACAGGTGTGGACCAACAACAGATGTGGGAAAGACAGGTGTGGACCAACAACAGGTGTGGACCATCAACAGGTGTGGACCAACAACAGGTGTGGACCAACAACAGGTGTGGACCAACAACAGGAACACACCACAACAGGTGTGGACCAACAACAGGTGTGGACCAACAACAGATGTGGGAAAGACAGGTGTGGACCAACAACAGGTGTGGACCAACAACAGGTGTGGACCAACAACAGGTGTGGACCAACAACAGGTGTGGACCAACAACAGGTACACACCACAACAGGTGTGGGAAAGACAGGTGTGGACCAACAACAGGTGTGGGAAAGACAGGTGTGGACCAACAACAGGTGTGGACCATCAACAGGTGTGGACCAAAAACAGGTGTGGACCAAGAACAGGTGTGGACCAACAACAGGTGTGGACCAACAACAGGTGTGGACCATCAACAGGTGTGGACCAACAACAGGTGTGGACCAACAACAGGTGTGGACCAAGAACAGGTGTGGACCAAGAACAGGTGTGGGCCAACAACAGGTGTGGACCAACAACAGGTGTGGACCAACAACAGGTGTGGGAAAGACAGGTGTGGACCAACAACAGGTGTGGACCAACAACAGGTGTGGACCATCAACAGGTGTGGACCAAGAACAGGTGTGGACCATGAACAGGTTGTGGACCAAGAACAGGTGTGGACCAACAACAGGTGTGGACCAACAACAGGTGTGGACCAACAACAGGTGTGGACCAACAACAGGTGTGGACCAACAACAGGTGTGGACCATCAACAGGTGTGGACCAAGAACAGGTGTGGACCAAGAACAGGTGTGGACCAAGAACAGGTGTGGACCATCAACAGGTGTGGACCAAGAACAGGTGTGGACCAAGAACAGGTGTGGACCAACAACAGGTGTGGACCATCAACAGGTGTGGACCAAGAACAGGTGTGGACCAAGAACAGGTGTGGACCAAGAACAGGTGTGGACCAACAACAGGTGTGGACCAACAACAGGTGTGGACCAAGAACAGGTGTGGACCAAGAACAGGTGTGGACCATCAACAGGTGTGGACCAAGAACAGGTGTGGACCAAGAACAGGTGTGGACCAAGAACAGGTGTGGACCATCAACAGGTGTGGACCAACAACAGGTGTGGACCAACAACAGGTGTGGACCAACAACAGGTGTGGACCAACAACAGGTGTGGGAAAGACAGGTGTGGACCAAAACAGGTGTGGACCATCAACAGGTGTGGACCAAGAACAGGTGTGGACCAAGAACAGGTGTGGACCAAGAACAGGTGTGGACCAAGAACAGGTGTGGACCAACAACAGGTGTGGACCAACAACAGGTGTGGACCAAGAACAGGTGTGGACCAAGAACATGTGTGGACCAACAACAGGTGTGGACCAACAACAGGTGTGGGAAAGACAGGTGTGGACCAAGAACAGGTGTGGACCAAGAACAGGTGTGGACCAACAACAGGTACACACCACAACAGGTGTGGGAAAGACAGGTGTGGACCAACAACAGGTGTGGACCAACAACAGGTGTGGACCTCCTGTACATACACTGTACGTAAAGACAAGTTGTTATTGTTATTGATCAAACCTGCCTACAACCCAGGAGGTGCGGGCCCTATGCTCTAGGGCGGCCCGCTGGTGGTGAGGGGACCTAAGTAGTGGGCCTAGGGGGGGTTGGGCTTGTTTATCCCACCCGGGCCCCAGCGAGGGCCAGGCTCCGTGAGGATAAACAGAAGAAAACGGGTCGGTGGTCTACTGCTCCAGCAGAAACCCTCCTTATGACATTGTCTTCCCCCCGAGGCACGACGGGTCCCACCACACATAACACTGCCACGTCCAGGAGCGTCCCAGTACGTGTGTGTGTGTGTCTGTGTGTGTGTGTGTGTGTGTGTGTGTGTGTGTGTGTGTGTGTGTGTGTGTGTGTGTGTGTGGATAATTACCTACATGTACTGCACGAGGAGGCAAGTTCCTACACTCGTGGGGCCACCATCCCTTTGAACTTTCTCTACTATCATAAAACTTCGGTAAACTTTTCTTGGCTGTTTGTAATCAAGGCTTCTTAACTTCATTCCACTGATCCACTTCAGTGATACAGCAGAAATATTCCTTTCCATCTTTTCTACCATATTTCTTGTTGTGGCCTCTGGTCGTTGTGTCTTTGTTCAACTGTTCACTATCCACATCATCAAACTAGATTACGAACTAAATGCCGTGATCAAGACATCCCTTACTCATCTCTCTCCCATTTTGAGCAATTCCATGACCTGTAACTTGCCAGGGTAACTCAGCTGGTAACGCCCTTTATCCTCCTCCTCTGGACCTTCTCTAATAGTTCATTGTGCTTCTTTAATAGCGCTGATCAAACATGGAAAGGAAAGTCTACTTCTGACCATACAATACATCTTTATCATATAACTAAATGCTTTTCTAATATTTGCCAACAGCCAGTTTGTCTCGTTCAATATTTTCCTACGGTGGAGATCTGGCAATAGGTAAGATACATGTACCTTTCCCACATGGATTCCAAGAGTTTATTTCCCACTGGATAATATTCGTATCGCGTCCATTTTTTCCAGTCTGTACAATGTTTAATACTCTGTATTTACTTACGTTTGAATCTTATCACCTAGTTATCAGATCAACTCTGGAGTCTGTCTAGGTCCCCTTACAAATAAATGCGATCCACGTCATTCTCTACCTCCCTCATGACCTTGGCATCATCCGCAAACATATTCAGGTTCATGCCTTCAGCCATCACATTCACATCGATCAAGAAGAGCAACGGTTCCAGAGCCCAGCCTTGTGGCACGACACCGGCGACACCAACCCATTTCGAAAAAGCTCCTCTGTCATGCGTCCGTTGTTCCCTTCCACTGAGGTAACAACATCCCATCCAATCATACAGTCTTCCCCCTACTCCTGCCAGATCTGTCATCTTCACTAACCTCCTCTATGAGGCGCCGTGTCAAACGCTTTCCGGCAGTCCATCCATTTCTTTTGTTTACAACGGAGACTCGCTCTCTCACGAAGGTACTCCCCCTCATCCTCCTTCGTCTCCCTGTCATCTACATCACCTGTATCCTCTCACCTCTCCCTGGTCCTCAACGGCTTGCATCAGGCTTCCCATGCCTTGCTACACCACCTTAAGCTGGGTGGTAGCTTCCTCCCTGTCGGCTGCGCCTCCATTCTCTGTGTGGGCTGTGACCTTGTGCTTAGAACTTCCTTTTCCCTGTGTGCTGTGACCTCCCTCCTCAGTGTGTGCTGTGACCTCCCTCCTCACTGTGCGCCGTGACCTTCCTTCTCCCTGTAACCTACCTCCTCTCTGTGGGCTATGACCTTTACCTCCCAGCATGACCCTGGACGAGGAGTCTGGAAAGGTGAAGAATGAGTGGTTGGTGGCACCCCAGGCCGGGCCCCTCAAACCCAGCTGGGTCAGTGGTAACGCTGTACCCACCTTACGACCACTGAGAGAGAGAGAGAGAGAGAGAGAGAGAGAGAGAGAGAGAGAGAGAATGGCAGGTAGGGGTGGAGGTTACATTGGAGATCTGAGGGAGTGGCGTATTCCCCAGCCTCCAAGTTATCATTACGTGGTTTAAGAGGACGTATTAAATCCCCAGGTCATCAATGGGTTAAAGGAGGGAGAATAAACTTCAAAGTCATCACGAGGTTTAAAAAGAGAGAGAGAGAGAGAGAGAGAGAGAGAGAGAGAGAGAGAGAGAGAGAGAGAGAGAGAGAGAGAGAGAGAGAGACAGAGAGAGAGAGAGAGAGAGACAGAGAGAGAGATTGAATCCTCAAGTTATCATTATGTGGTTTAAGGAGGTCGACTTAATCCCCAAAAGTTATCACTGTCTTTACAGAGGGAGATGAAAGGCTCAAGTAATGACAGAGATAAGGGTGGAGGCGAGCGACCAAGACAGAAGAGGGCGGGGGGGACATACGAGCCCCCTCCCTGGGTTATCAGGGAGAGTAGGGAGAGTATAAACACAGGAGGTCGTCATAACCTCCGGATTATCGGGGGGAAATTACCAGGGTTAATCTATAATCATCCAGTCTGAGACGCTTGGATTATCGCGATGGTTATTTAGCGCCTCTCTCTCTCTCTCTCTCTCTCTCTCTCTCTCTCTCTCTCTCTCTCTCTCTCTCTCTCTCTCTCTCTCTCTCTCCAGTCATTAACAAGGGGAGCGAGATCCCCGCCTGGCCCTCCGTCATGGGGTGCTAAAGGCCCGGCCCTGCGGGGGTGAGGAGGAGGGCCGGCTACGCTGGCTCCCCCGTGTGACCTACTCAGGGGACGCGCACGCACAACGGCTGACCCAGGGCCAACCGCTGAAGCCGTGCCAGAATCCGGGGTCGACCCCCGAGAAATGACGGGGACGGAGTGGGGTGCCGTGCACATTCCTGGGGTGAGGGGAGGAGCATGACCTACTCCCCACGTACCTCCTGCGTCACGCAGGTGGTTAGCAGTGGGGCGCACACTAGAGAAAAGACCCTCCAGTACCTGGCAAACAAGGACACCAAAACAAACACAGAGGAAGCCATAATGCGAACAAAAAACACTCCTGAACCAGACACGGACCAAGCAAACAATATAGACACCAAGACGTAAGCAAACACGGACCAAGCAAACAATATAGACACCAAGACGTAAGCAAACACGGACCAAGCAAACAATATAGACACCAAGACGTAAGCAAACACGGACCAAGCAAACAATAAAGAGACCAAGACACAAGTAAATACGGACCAAGCAAACAATAAAGACACGAACACAGAAGCAGACACGGACTAAACAACAAAGACAAGAAGACAGAAGCAGAAACAGGGACCAGGCAAACAATACAGAGACACCAAGGCTGAACCTACAATAAAGACACCAAGATTAAGCAAACAGGGACCAGGCAAACAATATAGACACCAAGGCTGAATCTACAATAAAGACACCAAGATTAAGCAAACAGGGACCAGGCAAACAATACAGAGAGACACCAACAGAGAGGACAGTGCTACCAACCAGGGACCAGGATCAGGGTGACAATGTTGATGAACCTCTAATTAACATAGGGATTTGGAGGGCTTTGGGGGGGGGGGGGGGGATGCAAGACCTGGGCCACCTCACACTGACACGCACACTCGACTCCGACACCAGTGAAATCCTTGGCCTAACTCCGTCACGCTGATATCACTGAAATGAATGTCACTCTGAAATCCCTCCATCACAGTCAGTCACTCTGAAACTCCCGCATCTGAACCAGTCACACTGATATCTCTAATCAGAACCAGTCACACTGATATCTCTAATCAGAACCAGTCACACTGATATCCCTAATCAGAACCAGTCACACTGATATCTCTAATCAGAACCAGTCACACTGATATCTCTAATCAGAACCAGTCACACTGATGTCTCTAATCAGAACCAGTCACACTGATATCTCTAATCAGAACCAGTCACACTGATATCCCTAATCAGAACCAGTCACACTGATGTCTCTAATCAGAACCAGTCACACTGATATCTCTAATCAGAACCAGTCACACTGATATCTCTAATCAGAACCAGTCACACTGATATCTCTAATCTGAACCAGTCACACTGATATCTCTAATCAGAACCAGTCACACTGATATCTCTAATCAGAACCAGTCACACTGATATCTCTAATCAGAACCAGTCACACTGATATCCCTAATCTGAACCAGTCACACTGATATCTCTAATCAGAACCAGTCACACTGATATCTCTAATCAGAACCAGTCACACTGATATCCCTAATCAGAACCAGTCACACTGATATCTCTAATCAGAACCAGTCACACTGATATCTCTAATCTGAACCAGTCACACTGATATCTCTAATCAGAACCAGTCACACTGATATCTCTAATCAGAACCAGTCACACTGATATCTCTAATCTGAACCAGTCACACTGATATCTCTAATCAGAACCAGTCACACTGATATCCCTAATCAGAACCAGTCACACTGATATCTCTAATCAGAACCAGTCACACTGATATCTCTAATCTGAACCAGTCACACTGATATCTCTAATCTGAACCAGTCACACTGATATCTCTAATCAGAACCAGTCACACTGATATCCCTAATCAGAACCAGTCACACTGATATCTCTAATCAGAACCAGTCACACTGATATCTCTAATCTGAACCAGTCACACTGATATCTCTAATCAGAACCAGTCACACTGATATCTCTAATCTGAACCAGTCACACTGATATCTCTAATCTGAACCAGTCACACTGATATCCCTAATCAGAACCAGTCACACTGATATCCCTAATCAGAACCAATCACCCTGAAATCCCAGATGTAAATCAGTCAATCCCAGACCTCACTCTCAAACCTTATTCACCCTCGGCACCTGAACCTTGCAGGTGGAACCAAACATCCACTGATGTATCTACCCATGCCGGCTGCTTCTCCTTCATGCTGTACACTGGCCTTCGGGCCTGTCTCTACCACCTCCAACATACGCGCGTGCGACACCATATCGTCGTACGTTGGGCACCCAGTAATGTGCGTACGGTACTCCCTCGTCCCAGCACGCGCGCGCGCGCGTCTCCGCCTTCGTCGTCTGGGCTGTGGATCAACGTGATGGCTGGCGATGTCTCGCTACCTCCCTCGCCCTCAGGTTATGTAACATACCTTCCTACTGACACATGTGGTCGTCTGTGTGTGTGTGTGTGTGTGTGTGTGTGTGTGTGTGTGTGTGTGTGTGTGTGTGTGTGTGTATATGTATGTATGTATGTATGTATGTATGTATGTGTATATGTATGTATGTATGTATGTATGTATGTATGTATGTATGTATGTATATGTGTATATATGTGTGTGTATGTATGTATGTATGTATGTATATGTGTATATATGTGTGTGTATGTATGTATGTATGTATGTATGTATGTATGTATGTATGTATATGTGTATGTATGTGTGTATGTGTATGTATGTATGTATGTATGTATGTATATGTGTATGAATGTATGACTGTGTATGTATGTGTGCGTAAGTACGTGTGTCTGTATGTATCCTACCATCATGGTTAACAATGACGAGGTCCTCAGATATCCAGACAGTCTTGATCAACCCTGGACACTGTGGCCTCAGCTGGCCACAATGTGGACAAGGTCCTTACATATCCAGACAGTCTTGATCAACCCTGGACACTGTGGCCTCAGCTGGCCACAATGTGGACAAGGTCCTTACATATCCAGACAGTCTTGATCAACCCTGGACACTGTGGCCTCAGCTGGCCACAATGTGGACAAGGTCCTTACATATCCAGACAGTCTTGATCAACCCTGGACACTGTGGCCTCAGCTGGCCACAATGTGGACAAGGTCCTTACATATCCAGACAGTCTTGATCAA
>NC_092235.1:15581897-15596897 GCF_036320965.1 Panulirus ornatus
AGTGTTCGTCGGATGATGTGGGTGTGTATATGTCTCGTTACTGTGGTGTTGACTGGGGAACGGGGAATATGTGAGTATACGCTGTTGAAGAGTGAGGCAAGTGGTAAGCTTCCGTCTCCTACCTGAGGGATGGTGACTGGTTATGCAGTGGCCTGGATGAGAAGGGCGCAGTGATACTGCAGAGAGTTAAGCGACGAGCACCACTATGGGAAGGAATGCGCTGGAAGTATTTAGGTTTCGCTGTGCAGGTGTTTGTGATCACTGGGAGGCCAATGAGTCTTCGGAGTGGTCTGTTATGAAGTGGCTTGCAGCCTGACCAGGTTTGGTTTCCACGGAGTGGCTGACCAAGCAGGTGGGGCGTAGTCAATTAAGGTAGAGTAGATGAAGTGTTTATACACGATACTAAGGGACTCATTTTCTTGCCTAAATCTGATACCAATCAGTGTTCTCGAACGGCGTTTTGTTTACCTATGGCCTCTCTGTGGTAATGTTTGTGGTCTTGGGAGCAAATATCATGGTTGTGTCGTATATGATGGCTCGAGTTCTGTTGAGAGAGAGAGGTTAACCCTTCTGGGCGATAGAAGAGGACAGTGTTGAGTGAGAGAGGTTAACCCTTCTGGTCGATAAAAGAGGACAGGTGGAATACACAAGTCTGCCAGGGGTTGAAGAAGTGACAGGAGATGCCTGTGGTAAAGCAGACAATCTGTTTTGGGTGAGGCAAAATTCCAATTGTGAGATGTAGTATTGCACGATTGTCGTTGCTTGGGTAGTGTCAGGGAGCTATGATGTAAAACTGTTAGGTCATTTACACATCAGGAGACTTTCACAATGTAGTCTGCGGGCGACAGTAGAAGGTTATGAAGGAAAAGACAGATGGTTGAAGAAAGAATTGCTCATCGGGGATCTCTACTTTACAGCTTAAGTGAAAGTGAAACGTCTATAAATGACTTAGGCATCAAGGTCAGCTACCAAGTTGGGTAAGCACTGTTCTTCACTCCTTGGGAAAGGGATGTCTACTTACTATCTCGTGTGTGGGTGTGGGTATGCATCAGGGGACAGCGTCAAAGGCTCTGCTGATACCTACTGTCACTATTACTGTGCGGGAGGGGGATTGTGGTTAGTGGAAACCATTCAGGATGCGTTGTCCGAGTAGTGTATAGAGTAGTGCAGTGTACGGATGTCCCTAGTGATTCTGCTGAGAATCAGTTATTCAAGGGGTATGGATACTGATGATAGCAAATTAAATGGAATGGATGGGAGCAGCAAGTATGATTGTGTACATGTGTATATATGTATATGTCTGTGTATGGATATGCATGTATACGTTGAAATGTATGGGTAGGTATATGTACGAGTCTGGGAGTTTATGTATATATATGTGTATGTGGGTGAGTTGGGCCATTCTTTCACCTGTTTCCTTGCGCTACCTCGCAAACGCAGGAGACAGCGAATAAGTATAATATATATATATATATATATATATATATATATATATATATATATATATATATATATATATATATATATATATATATAGTTGCCAGAGTAATTCGAAACATCGTCAAATGATATTCTCGAGAGCCAGCTGATGATGGGTTGCAAGTACAGAGGCGTAACCAACCTCCCTGACAACAGCATAACTTGTCAACCATAAGAAAGGGAAGCCATGTGTCAGCTGGATGAAGCCTGCCAACGTGGGGCTTTCTGGGAGCCTTCTCCTTTATTACCCTGCCTCTACCTGTAGTGGTGGGTGGGGAGGAGCCTTCTGTTTTACTGTTCTGTCTCCATCTATAGTGGTGGGTGGGAAGGAGCCTTCTGCTTTACTATCCTGTCTCCATCTATAGTGGTGGGTGGGGAGGAGCCTTCTGCTTTACTATCCTGTCTCCATCTATAGTGGTGGGTGGGGAGGAGCCTTCTACCTTACTGTCCTGTCTCCATCTATAGTGGTGGGTGGGGAGGAGCCTTCTGTTTTACTGTTCTGTCTCCATCTATAGTGGTGGGTGGGGAGGAGCCTTCTGCTTTACTGTCCTGTCTCCATCTATAGTGGTGGGTGGGGAGGAGCCTTCTACCTTACTGTCCTGTCTCCATCTATAGTGGTGGGTGGGGAGGAGTCTTCTGTTTTACTGTCCTGTCTCCATCTATAGTGGTGGGTGGGGAGGAGCCTTCTGCTTTACTGTCCTGTCTCCATCTATAGTGGTGGGTGGGGAGGAGCCTTCTACCTTACTGTCCTGTCTCCATCTATAGTGGTGGGTGGGGAGGAGTCTTCTGCTTTACTGTCCTGTCTCCATCTATAGTGGTGGGTGGGGAGGAGTCTTCTGCTTTACTGTCCTGTCTCCATCTATAGTGGTGGGTGGGGAGGAGCCTTCTGTTTTACTGTCCTGTCTCCATCTATAGTGGTGGGTGGGGAGGAGTCTTCTGTTTTACTGTCCTGTCTCCATCTATAGTGGTGGGTGGGGAGGAGTCTTCTGTTTTACTATCCTGTCTCCATCTATAGTGGTGGGTGGGGAGGAGTCTTCTGTTTTACTGTCCTGTCTCCATCTATAGTGGTGGGTGGGGAGGAGTCTTCTGTTTTACTGTCCTGTCTCCATCTATAGTGGTGGGTGGGGAGGAGCCTTCTGCTTTACTGTCCTGTCTCCATCTATAGTGGTGGGTGGGGAGGAGTCTTCTGTTTTACTGTCCTGTCTCCATCTATAGTGGTGGGTGGGGAGGAGTCTTCTGTTTTACTATCCTGTCTCCATCTATAGTGGTGGGTGGGGAGGAGCCTTCTGTTTTACTATCCTGTCTCCATCTATAGTGGTGGGTGGGGAGGAGTCTTCTGTTTTACTGTCCTGTCTCCATCTATAGCGGTGGGTGGGGAGGAGTCTTCTGTTTTACTATCCTGTCTCCATCTATAGTGGTAGGGTGGGAGGAGCCCTTTACTTTCCTACCTTGCCTCCATCTCTGCAGGTTATAGATGAAGGGCACTATCATTACTGTCCATCAAAGGGCAACATGGATACATACTATCAAGTATTGTGTCACATGTCCTTCCCACGTACGTCGAAGGGTTCAATCTAATAAGACAAGCTATGTCTTACATACGCCTGAGGGGCTTTCTATCAAGACGGCATCTCACCGTTTGTATCTATCGTTCCAGCTATTTCTGTGACGTCCACTACCAAGAAGAATGTGTCCCGGAAGAGTTACACGCAAATGGACGTCGACGCTGTGGCCTAAAAAAAATTCTGGGAAATGGTCTCATTATACATAAGATGCTAACTGTGATCTTTACATACTGGATGAGAGACGCTCATGGTTCGTTCTCTCGTCTGTTGGCTCGAGTTAAAACTAGTCACAGTTCCTGAACACATCTGTTCCGTACCAACATCTTCTTGTAGGAGAGCGGCCGACTCGTCAGGTCCCCCGTTCACCTTCAACTCAGGAGTCTTAAGTCTCTTAATGCGATGTTAATCGGCGAAGGTCAATCAGAGGCTTTCGACAAGTTCCCACATTTCTCATTCGTCCAGCGAACACGAATGGCATGTCTCATCCAAAGGTCGAATATCACTGGAAATAAGAGACTGACTGAATTACAATATTCGACCCTGATGCTGGCCATTACATCCAGTTCCAGCTTCACAAATCTGAATGAGGTTCTTTAGTCATATTCATGATACTAAAATACCTAAGGTATCACAGACCTCCAGAAACCTTGAGATAACATACCAAGTCAAAGAATTTGTTCTGACAACCAGCACAGGGAATAAGAAATCGTATCTATACGTGGACAACAGACTGGCTCATATATAAGACAACAAGGCGTGGTATTAAATGGGAAATGGTTCGACTGGTCTCACGTGACAAGCGGGGTGCCCCGGGGATCTGCCCTGGGACTTATATTTTCTTGTCATCATACACCAGTGGTGTGCAATCAGGAGCAACCAGGAGAATTTCAACATTTGTCGATAATGCGAAATCAGGAAATACAACCCCGTTACAGACAGGATCCCTCTGGGCTGTAAAATGATTTCGACATATTGATGCAGTGGTTGGAGGACTTACGAAATGGACTCATTTGTACAATATGAATTAATGCATTTTGGCAGAAAAAAATATATATCAATTACTGATACAGATTGCTTGATAAGTCATTATTGGAAGAACAAGGCACAAAAGACCTTGGCGTGACAATCAGTAATGACCTAAAATGCACAAACCAAGGTCGGGGAGTTGTACAAAATATAGTCAACAGAAATGTTGTTTCATACCAGAAAATATAACATATAAAGCTAGTGATACAACACTCACTCTTTTCCACTCCCTGATCAGACCTCATATAAAATACAATGCTCCGTTCTGCTCACCAATCTTGATCACGGACCAGGAGAAAAAGGAGAACCAATACAAAGAAGAGCAACAATATTCATCTCGACGTTTGAAAATAAACCTTACGAAGAGAGACTCGGGGATCGAACATTGTATCCTTAATGAACAGCACAGCACGGGCTACATGGTGCCTGTTTTTAGCTCCGTCTTGCCGGATATGTGTGTTCCGGAGGGAGGGATGTGTAGCAAAGTGCCTTCTGCTTTACTATCCGAATCTACCTTTCATAAATATGGAAACGTAAGGCAATAGCAGAGTCCTCAGTAGACCATCGGTCCTTTGTCACCTGAACTTGCCATGTACCCTCCTCCTCATCGATCCAGAAGCCAACCTTCACTTTCCTACAGCCCCCTACTCTGCCTCTTTCTCTCCTCTTCCCAGTACATCAGGCTCTTTCTTCCTACTTCCCATTCCTTGCATCCTTCTCATCTGTCTCTCTCTATCGCTCCTTCCATTTTCTTTTCCTCTCCCAAATTCTTTAGTGCTGTTTTCTTCCTCTACTTCCCTTTCCTCGCCCCATTCTTTTGTCACACACTGTCTCATTCCCATTTTTTCCTGTCCCCAATCCCTTAGCCTCCTCTCTCTCTCTCTCTCTCTCTCTCTCTCTCTCTCTCTCCTTCATCCCTCCCTACCCTGACCCCAGCCCCTCCCGTCGGGGACGCCCTCGAGACCAATAAACTAGAACAAATCTGCCAGATGAACGGGTCTGGTGAAGCGGCCGTCCCCCTCCTCCTGGGTCAGCTGTTCCTTATGTGGCCGTCTTCTGGGAGCGGCCGCCCAGGGACACAACCCACCCCACCCCACCAAGAATAACCCCATCACACGCCTCGCCATCAAAGGTCTCTTGGCTCACTGCTTTATCAGTGTCGGCCGCGCCATTTCGGTCAGCGAGTGAGGCGGGGTTCTTCTAGGTTACCGTCAACTACGGTCATTAAACTGGGGTCCTCCTGCATCAGCCAGGCTGAGGTAAGGATGGAGTTAATATGGTGAGTCTGACTCCCTGAGCACGACGGTGCGCGGGCCTTCACTGCAAAGATAAGGCCTTGAAGCACGTCGGTGTAACCTGTGCGCACGACGGTACAAACCTTGAGCACAAAGGTACGACCCTTGGGTATCACTGGCCCGTCCTTATCGTTTTATTTTTCATAACCTCGACCTCATGCGTCAGGTCAAAGTCAATCATCCCAAGCGTCGTACCGTCGTGTTCAGGGGTCGTACCGTCGTGCTTAAGGATCGTACCGTCGTGCTTAAGGACCGTACCGTCGTGCTCAAAAATCGTACCGTCGTGTTCAAGGATCGTACCGTCGTGATCAAGGGTCGTACCGTCGTGCTTAAGGATCGTACCGTCGTGTTCAAGGACCGTACCTTCGTGCTCAAGATCGTACCGTCGTGTTCAAAGATCGTACCGTCGTGTTCAAGGATCGCACCGTCGTGCTCAGGGATCGTACCGTGGTGTTCAAGGATCGTACCGTCGTGCTTACAAATTTAAGAGGTGGAGGGAGGGAGGGGGAGGAAGTGACCAATATCCGAAGCTCTGGTTATCCCGGAATGTTAACATTTCAAACACACATTTATAGCAGTACGGTTAACTACGGGTGTGTGGTCCAGGCAACTACTGTTCTCATAACGATGAAGAAGGAGGAGGAGGAGGAGGAAGAAGAGGAGGAGGAGGAGGAGGAGGAGGAGGAGGAGGAGGAGGAGGAGGAGGAGAAGAAGAAGAAGAAGAAGAAGAAGAAGAAGAAGAAGAAGAAGAAGAAGAAGAAGAAGAAGAAGAAGAAGAAGAAGAAGAAGAAGAGAAGAAGAAGGAGAAGAAGAAGAAGAAGGAGAAGAAGAAGAAGAAGAAGAAGAAGAAGAAGAAGAAGAAGAGAAGAAGAAGGAGAAGAAGAAGAAGAAGAGAAGAAGAAGAAGAAGAAGAAGAAGAAGAAGAAGAAGAAGAAGAAGAAGAAGAAGAAGAAGAAGAGAAGAAGAAGGAGAAGAAGAAGAAGAATAATCTCCTTAGTGGCTCTTTAACCCTCCAACACCAGGGATCTTAACCCGATTCTCAGTGGTATAAACTCACATCGATTCTCAGCAACCCCCCCCCCCCCCCACACACACACACGCCCATACTTCCACCTCACTGAGCCAGATGCTCTGAACCAACTCCTCCAGCGGTCCTTTGTGGCCTATCACTCAGCGTTCCCATTCTCCCACAATCTAGTACTCACTTGTCCAAGTTTTCGTCGAACCTTGTCAACACATCAGCCATGAAGAGAGCCGTGTGGGGGAGGCACTGCTCCGTCATGATCGCGTTTTCATGACCTACCTCATGGTTCCATGTCCCACACACAGAGACAACCTGTGCACATACTGTATTCATGCCCAGCTGGTCTGGCCCACCGTTCCACACCGGTGTTCGAGCCCCAGCGCACAGAATATGGCTACCCCTGCCATCGTATTTATGGATCACACCGCCAATTGGAGGCTGTTAGGCTCCAAAAATCATGAATGAATAGAGGAAGCATAATCTTCAAACGTGTTGGCAGCCACAGGAAGACGACACAGGAAGATCGGACAGCGATTTTCGTGATAGTTCCCCATCATCAGGGAATACAGACACCATCTCTGTGTGTGCCGGGAAGATGTGAATCATCACCATGGCGCCCGGGGCTTCCTGATTCATCTTCGTCGTGGATGCCGCCGAAACCACCACATCCTGAACCGTGGGTCATATTCTCCTGTGTCATCTGTTCGTATTCTCACCACGCGATGTTGCAGGGCAAGGCCAGCTTACCTTACAACGCGGGACGCTGCCTCCTGAGGCTACGAGGTCAGGTAGAGGGAAACGCACTACCGATTTTCAAGACTGTTTACCTTACAAACTTGTGTGAGGAAGTCTGGATTTACATACCATGTGAGAGGTAGAGAACACCGCATCTACACTTGAAATAAAAACCCAGTAAACCCTAATTTACATACTATGTGAGAAGCAGAGAACCCTGCATTTACGCACTATGTGAGAAGCAGCGAATCCTTGATTTACGGCCCATGTGGGAGGCAGCGACTGCCTGGCCAGCACGTGTGTAAAGCTCACCACAAAGATCATCATCTCCTCTAGGAAGGTGGTGAGCGGGGCGGGGCGGGGCGGGGCGCAGAGGGAGGGAGAGAGAGAGAGAGAGAGAGAGAGAGAGGGGGGGGGGGGGGATTATGTATATCACCGGCCACGGCTGGTCGTAAAGAGGGTTGGAACCTTCTTAAGCAGGGTTCTCCCCCGTCCTGCACCACCACCACTCCTCCTGCTCTAGCTAGCCTCCTCCCCCCAGGCGGCCAAGCCCGGTACGGAAGCCTTGAGTATGGAGGAGCCATACAAAGGTCCCACGACCCACCCCAGCGGGAGGAGTGGGGGCAGGCAGCAGCAGCAGCACTGCCAACACAAGACCCGCTAAGACCCGACGCCCTGCTCCTCACCACGACCCCCGAGCTTCATCAACATGACATGAGGAGCGACGGAGAGCGAACCAGCCCGCGTCACGCCGCCAGCTGCTCCAGCGTAGTGTGTGTGTGTGTGTGTGTGTGTGTGTGTGTGTGTGTGTGTGTGTGTGTGTGTGTGTGTGATCTCCACCTTCAGTGGTCCTCTGCGACGTATCGGTTACCGTTACTGACCGCGAAGCGCGTCCGGGGTCGAGCGCACGGGTTCGAATCCTGGCCGCTCGGTCCACAGTCAACCCAGCTGTCCATCTTCACATTGGGGTTGGCTCGACAACCTGGGTACCTGGCGTAGGCTAAGTTGTGTGTCTGTTTACATCTCGTTCATGGGGCGGCCTTCATTAAGGCATTAATTACGCTGGCGTCGTCTTAGTAAATATATAAAAGAATATAATTATTTCGTCTCATTTCCGTTTCCCAGGAGAACCGACTTCCCCGAACACATTACGGCCTCCAACCCTGACATCCACCGTTCTAGAGCGATGTGTGTCCCGCGGAAAACATTAATGGCAAAACAAGAGACAAGATCAGACATGGTACTTTACCGGTGAAGATAGCCGTCTCGCACGCTGAAGTCTGCCTTACCTGAAACAATAAAAATAAAAGTCATTAAATTTACTGTAATATAAGAAGGCAAGTATGAACATGTACATGCATATATATGTATATGTCTGTGTATGTATATGTATATGTGCATGTAGGGGCATTTATGTATGTATGTATGTATGTATTTATGTATATATGCAAGAGTTTTGGAGAGAAGGGCAAGTATGCAGTCTGTTGTGGATGAGAGAGCTTGGGAAGTGAGTCAGTTGTTGTTCGCTGATGATGCAGCGCTGGTGGCTGATTCCTGTGAGAAACTGCAGAAGCTGGTGACTGAGTTTGGTAAAGTGTGTGAAAAAAGAAAGTTGAGAGTAAATGTGAATAAGAGCAAGGTTATTAGGTACAGTAAGGTTGAGGGACAAGTCAACTGGGAGGTAAGTTTGAATGGAGAAAAACTGAAGGAAGTGAAGTGTTTTAGATATCTGGGAGTGGATTTGGCAGGGGAGCGGAAGTGAATCATAGGGTGGGGGAGGAGGCGAAGGTTCTAGGAGCGTTGAAGAATGTGTGGAAGGCGAGAACACTATCTCGGAGAGCAAAAATGGGTATGTTTGAAGAAATAGTGGTTCCAACAATGTTTTACGGTTGCGAGGTGTGGGCGATAGATAGAGTTGTGCGGAGGAGGGTGAATGTGTTGGAAATGAGATGTCTGAGGACAATATGTGGTGTGAGGTGGTTTGATCGAGTAAGTAATAAGAGGGTAAGAGAGATGTGTGGCAATAAAAAGAGTGTGGTTGAGAGAGCAGAAGAGGGTGTATTGAAATGGTTTGGTCACATGGAGAGAATGAGTGAGGAAAAATTGACAAAAATGGTATATGTGTCAGAAGTGGAGGGAACGAGGAGAAGTGGGAGACCAAATTGGAGGTGGAAGGATGGAGTGAACAAGATTTTGAGCGATCGGGGCCTGAACATACAGAAGGGTGAAAGGCGTGCAAGGAATAGAGTGAATTGGAAGGATGTGGTATACCGAGCTCGACGTGCTGCCAATGGACTGAACCAGGGCACGTGAAGCGTTTGGGATAAACCATGGAAAGTTTTGTGGGGCCTGGATGTGGAAAGGGAGCTGTGGTTTCGGTACATTACACATGACAGCTAGAGATTGAGTGTGATCGAATGTGGCCTTTGTTGTCTTTTCCTAGCGCTACCTCGCGCGCACACGGGGGGAGGGGGGTGCATTTCATGTGTAGCGGGGTAGCGACTTGAATGGATGAAGGCAGTTGGTATGAATATGTACATGTGTATATATGTATATGTGTGTGTATGTATATGTATGTGTACGCTGAAATGTATAAGTATGTATATGTGCGTGTGCACTCAATTCATCACTCAACCCCTATGGGAGGATGAACAGCTAGGTGTACTGTGGACCCACTGCCGCAATCAGGATTGAAACCTATGCGTTTGACCCTGGGCGGGCCCGTGAATGCATCACGGCCAGCAACGCTGACTGCTACATCACGGGCGTCCATTCTCAGCTACTGCCTACATGACTACCGTATTTCTAATTAAGGTCAGAAAAACCACAAAAACTGCCCCGAAAACGGTCATTTATCCCGATAACGAGGCCGATGTCTTATTACGTGCCAGGTGACCTCATTAATTAGGTGAGGGGGGATGGGAGGAGGGGAGGGGGGCGGTTCATGGGTCTAGAGGGATGAGGCTCATGAGTCAGGAGGGACCTGGCCAGAGGGATGTTCCTGTTACTACCATGATGGATGACTGACATAGACCCACAGATGGAAGGATGACGAAGGTGCTCTGATGAGTGGACGGATGGATGAATGGATGGATGGCGAGGGTGGTCTGATGGATGGATGGATGGATGGATGGATGGCGAGGGTGGTCTGATGGATGGATGGATGGATGGATGGATGGCGAGGGTGGTCTGATGGATGGATGGATGGATGGATGGATGGCGAGGGTGGTCTGATGGATGGATGGATGGATGGATGGATGGCAAGGGTGGTATGGACGTACTCCTATCTCTCCCACTCCAAGGCACAGGCTCTGCTAACATAGCCCAACAGAGCTGAGCTCTTATCTCACCATCAACCACAACACAGCCTCCCTAACCCCTTGTTACTATCAAGATTCAAATTCTATAAAGACGAAATCCGGTTCGAATTAAGTCCTGTAAATGATAATAACATAGTGTTAATCTGGTCCTGCATGTCATAAAACAAGAATGTCTCGGGTTTTACTACAGTTCTCCCTAAAATACGTAAAGAATGAGGAGTGAATCATGGACGCCAGGCCGTGGAAATCAACGCCATCTATTGACTGTCGGTTACATCATTCCTCCAAAACATGTCATTTGGGCACTTATCACCTCGGTTTCTGAAGTCACCTTGAGCCCTTCAGTCGTAGGAGCCAAGAGAAGGCTATTCCACAGTGAAGAAGGAGAAATTTACCAAACGATTCCCGTCTTTCCAGCGCTCGAAAATTCCTCTTTAACTCTGACATTTGGCTCAGCACCAGCGAGTGACCCTGTCTTCCCTCCTCTGCACCCGAGTCTTGTGTCTGATCTTGCTCTGGGCTGGCGTGTGGCCTCCAGTTTACGGCCCCCCACAGTACTGCCAACACCAGAATTACGGCTTCTACAGTATTGCCAACACCAGAATTACGGTCCCTCACAGTACTGCCAACACCAGAATCACACGATAAAACTTACAATAAAACGATCGGCTTCCAAGACAACTCGAGCCGTGGTTTGTTTATGTCAGTGAACAAGTAAACCTGCCTCTCACACTCGCCCGAATTTAAACGTTAAACGTATATCATTCCTAAGACATAGTCCACGGGGAAACGAAATAAAAGTTCCCAAGTGCACTTTCGTGTAATAATCATATCATCAGGGGAGACACAAGAAATATAACAATCAGTTGATACACATCGAAGACACGTACAAATCATTGTTATGTTCTTATATACTTCAGGTATTGTCTCTATTGAAGAGATTTATGTATCTTATTACGTAACGCAGTTCACTAGTTCCAGACAAAGTCTGCAATAAACGCTCTGTATCAATAGGAAGGTTTAAATGAAACCTTTTTTGTGGATAAAACACATAACAATGCTATCTGATCTTACACTGTTCTGACCATCGTAACGTAAGACAAACTACATATGTAGTATATATATGTATGAATCGAATGGCGCTTCGTAGGTGTCAGCAAACGGGTAAAGCAGTCGTAAGCCACAGTGTGAGGTGCACAGGAACACTCACCTTCTTGCAGACGTGGCTACCATAACGGGTGAAGGAATAGGGACTTCAGCCATCAACACAATCCTCCCACTGTTTACTGAGAACCAAGACTGATGATGGAAATTATGTCAACATACGTAAGTCAAATAAGCGACCTGTGTTTACACATCCGTCACCAACAATGGGTGTTATCGGACTCGGCCCGAGTCGCCCTTCGAGACGCAGTGTCATCGTCAGTTGACGAAACAGAGTGCAGTCTGTCCCTGCTACTGAATGTAGCGCAACGATGGAGCTACAGTAACCTTATGGAAATAACGTACCGTCGTGACCCATCGAGTATGACTTAATCCCTAAATTACGACACACCAACCCCGTCATTACGATGACTTAACCCCTTATTTCCGACACACCAACCCCGTGAATACGAATGACGTAACCCGTTAATTACGACACATTACCCCCGTGAATACGATGACGTAACCCCTTGATCACAAAGACTCTGATGTCGTATTCAAGGACTACGGTTACCGTACTCAATGGATCAGTACATCATCGTACACCAGGGGTCAAATCGTCGTACTCAGGTCAGGCCTTCGTACACCAGGGGTCAAATCGTCGTACTCAGGTCAGGCCTTCGTACTCCAGGGGTCAAATCGTCGTACTCAGGTCAGGCCGTCGTACTCCAGGGGTCAAATCGTCGTACTCAGGTCAGGCCTTCGTACTCCAGGGGTCAAATCGTCGTACTCAGGTCAGGCCGTCGTACTCCAGGGGTCAAATCGTCGTACTCAGGTCAGGCCGTCGTACTCCAGGGGTCAAGTCGTCGTACTCGGGGGTGTTCATGCGCAGCGTCAGTAACCTGACAACATACACACACACCAGAGATGACTGTAATGATTCCAACCTGTTCATATACGTCGTTTAGGTACGGCTCATCAAGGCGTTCCTTAAAGCACCTAAGCACGGACCTTGAGCACGACGGCACGGCCCTTGAGCACGACGGTACCACCCTTGAGCACGACGGTGCGACCCTTGAGCACGATGGCACGGCCCTTGAGCACGACGGCACGGCCCTTGAGCACGACGGTACGGCTCTTGAGCACGACGGTGCGACCCTTGAGCACGATGGCACGGCCCTTGAGCACAACGGCACGGCCCTTCAGCACGACGGCACGGCCCTTCAGCACGACGGTGCGACCCTTGAGCACGATGGCACGGCCCTTGAGCACGACGGTACGGCCCTTGAGCACGACGGCGTAACCCTTGAGCACGATGGCACGGCCCTTGAGCACGATGGCACGGCCCTTGAGCACGACGGTACGGCTCTTGAGCACGACGGAACGGCTCTTGAGCACGACGGCACGGCTCTTGAGCTCGACGGTACGGCCCTTGGGCACGACGGTACGGCCCTTGAGCACGACGGAACGGCTCTTGAGCACGACGGCACGGCCCTTGAGCTCGACGGTACGGCCCTTGGGCACGACGGTACGGCCCTTGAGCATGACGGCGTAACCCTTGAGCACGACGGCACGGCCCTTGAGCACGACAGTGCGAGTACTGGTACGACCCTTGGGTATGTTGACGTAGCATTTGACCTGACCTTTCCGGTACCGTCGTGTTGAAAGGCTGTAGTGTCGTGAGCAGGGGTCGTACCGTCGTGCTCAGAGATCGTATTGTTGTGCTCAGAGATCGTACAGTCGTGCTCAAGGATCGCAAACCGTCGTGTTCAGAGAAAGTACCGTCGTGCTCAAGGATCGTAAACCGTCGTGTTCAGAGATCGTACTCCGTCGTGTTCGGAGATCGTACCGTCGTGCTCAAGGATCGTAAACCGTCGTGTTCAGAGATCGTACTCCGTCGTGTTCGGAGATCGTACCGTCGTGCTCAAGGATCGTAAAGCGTCGTGTTCAGAGACCGTTCTCCGTCGTGTTCAGTGGATCGCCATCCCAGCAGCTACGCCTGCACACCCGGTCCCCAACCCTGGGAACACCAGCTTCCATAGCCACGCTGGTGTTCAATGTTGGGTGCAGCTCACGGTCGAAATATCTATATTTTTCCCTCATTATTCTCGAAGGCGTCACCAACTGGCTGGTGGCGGCGGACCCGCCACCCCACACCGAACGGAGAGACCTCAACAGGCGCTGGGTAAAGAGGGGATAAATTCAAGCTATACTACTCATAAATCAACTAATTAAAGTCAATTATGCAAATCCCGGTAATGAATTCTTGTGGAAAAACGGCGCCCCTGTAAATTCTCGAACCCCCGCCATGATCAGAAAGCCATCGAGGTGTGTGGCAAGGCGGAGGGGGCGCTGGATCTTCACCCTGGGATGCTTCTAAGACGCTTGTGATGTAGTACATTCTCTCTCTCTCTCTCTCTCTCTCTCTCTCTCTCTCTCTCTCTCTGCCTGCCGCACAACACGATAGCGACGGACGGATTAACGCTGGGGGTCTGTGCGTCCAGGACAACAGCACGGTCGCCCTGCAGCTTCTAATGACGCAAACGGATTTCAGACCACGAAAATAACTGTTGTATACACACGCTTGACCACAACACACGGCTTGCTCCACTCATCATGGCGCTGCCCCAGTGGACGATGTAACCACACACACACGCTGTTCAGTCAGACGTACAGACCAATAATGTACAGACGTACAGACTAAGTGTACTGACGTTCAAACCAATAGTGTACAGATGCAACGACCTATAGTGTACAGACGTACAGACCAAGTGTACAGACGTACATACCAATAGTGTACAGACGTACAAACCAAGTGTACAGACGCACAATCTATTGTGTACAGGTGTACTAATACAACTATCAGATACAATCACGTGCCAAAAATGTATTTCAAAAGATGATATATTTCAACTAAACCAAAATTTAGAAACAAAGACACGGAACGAACCAGTTAAGTGATAACAATAAGTATAATAATCATTATCATGATAATAATTATCATCCTCCACAAGTACAACTGCAGAAGGCGATCACGTGCAAGAGAGGAGGGACACAGAACACCGAGGTAAGACAACAGGCAGCTCCCACACGCAACACATAAATGAATAAACAGCAAAAAAATTTGCATAAACACAGCGTCGTTGCCCTGACAGCGCGCACCCAACCCTCCCTTCCTCCCTCCCTGAAAAACAATTGGACGATCCTGAGCTTACATCGAGAATAACTACTGAAGGTGCACAATTATGATGATGGCAGCAGCAGGAGGCGGCAAGACCAGGCCTCCAGCCTCGAGCACACGCCCTCGTAATGGCGGTTTTGAACGGTAAATGGAATCGACTGGAAGTGCCCGAACCCACAAGCAGGAAATGGGCTGTTCGTTCCCGGGGATGTGAGCTCCGGAAACATTACAG
>NC_092235.1:15601897-15631897 GCF_036320965.1 Panulirus ornatus
GTGCTCATGCATCGTACCGTCGTGTTCATGTGTCGTACCGTTGTGTTCATGTGTCGTACCGTCGTGTTCATATGTCGTACCGTCGTGCTCACGCGTCGCACCGTCGTGCTCATGCGTCGTACCGTAGTGCTCATGCGTCGTACCGTCGTGTTCATATGTCGTACCGTCGTGCTCAAGCGTTGACTCGTCGTGTTCATGTGTCGTACCGTCGTGCTCATGCGTCGTACCGTCGTGCTCATGCGTCGTACCGTCGGGTTCATGTGTTGTACCGTCGTGTTCATGTGTCGTACCATCGTGCTCATGCATCGTACCGTCGTGTTCATGCGTCGTACCGTCATGTTCATATGTCGTACCGCCGTGTTGATGCGTCGTACCCTCATGTTCATATGTCGTACCGTCGTGTTCATGCGTCGCACCGTCGTGTTCATGCGTCGTACCGTCGTGTTCATGCGTCGTACCGTCATGTTCATATGCCGTAACGCCGTGTTCATGCGTCGTGCCGTCATGTTCATATGTCGTACCGTTGTGTTCATGCGTCGTACCGTCGTGCTCATGCGTCGTACCGTTGTGTTCATGCGTCGTACCGTCGTGCTCAATGCGTCGTACCGTCGTGTTCATATGTCGTACCGTCGTGCTCATGCGTCGTACTGTCGTGTTCATGTGTCGTACCGTCGTGCTCACGCGTCGTACCGTCGTGCAAATGCATCGCATCGTCGTGTTCATGTGTCGTACCGTCGTGCTCAAGCGTCGTATCGTCGTGCTCATGCGTCGTACCGTCGTGTTCATGCGTCGTTCCGTCGTGTTCATATGTCGTACCGTCGTGCTCACGCGTCGCACCGTCGTGCTCATGCGTCGTACCGTCGTGTTCATGCGTCGTACCGTCGTGATCATGCGTCGTACCGTCGTGATCATGCGTCGTACCGTCGTGCTCATGCGTCGTACGTCGTGCTCATGCATCGTACCGTCGTGTTCATATGTCGTACCGTCGTGATCATGCGTCGTACCGTCGTGCTCAAGCGTCGTATCGTCGTGCTCATGCGTCGTACCGTCGTGCTCAAGCGTCGTATCGTCGTGCTCATGCGTCGTACCGTCATGTTCATATGTCGTACCGTCGTGTTCATGTTCGTACCGTCGTGTTCATAGCGTCGTACCGTCGTGTTCATGCGTCGTACCGTCGTGTTCATGCGTCGTACCGTCGTGTTCATGCGTCGTACCGTCGTGTTCATGCGTCGTACCGTCGTGTTCATATGTCGTACCGTCGTGATCATGCGTCGTACCGTCGTGTTCATATGTCGTACCGTCGTGCTCATGCATCGTACCGTCGTGTTCATATGTCGTACCGTCGTGTTCATGTGTCGTACCGTCGTGTTCATATGTCGTACCGTCGTGCTCATGCGTCGTACCGTCGTGCTCATGCATCGTACCGTCGTGTTCATGCGTCGTACCGTCGTGATCATGCGTCGTACCGTCGTGCTCATGCGTCGTACCGTCGTGATCATGCGTCGTACCGTTGTGTTCATGCGTCGTACCGTCGTGCTCATGCGTCGTACCGTCGTGATCATGCGTCGTACCGTCGTGTTCATATGTCGTACCGTCGTGTTCATATGTCGTACCGTCGTGATCAAGGGTCGTACCGTCGTGATCATGCGTCGTACCGTCGTGATCATGCGTCGTACCGTCGTGATCATGCGTCGTACCGTCGTGATCATGCGTCGTACCGTCGTGATCATGCGTCGTACCGTCGTGATCATGCGTCGTACCGTCGTGATCATGCGTCGTACCGTCGTGCTCATGCGTCGTAACCGTCGTGTTCATATGTCGTACCGTTGTGTTCATGCGTCGTACCGTCGTGCTCATGCGTCGTACCGTCGTGATCATGCGTCGTACCGTCGTGATCATGCGTCGTACCGTCGTGTTCATATGTCGTACCGTCGTGTTCATATGTCGTACCGTCGTGTTCATGCGTCGTACCGTCGTGATCATGCGTCGTACCGTCGTGATCATGCGTCGTACCGTCGTGCTCATGCGTCGTACCGTCGTGTTCATATGTCGTACCGTCGTGTTCATGTTCGTACCGTCGTGCTCAAGCGTCGTATCGTCGTGCTCATGCGTCGTACCGTCGTGATCATGCGTCGTACCGTCATGTTCATATGTCGTACCGTCGTGCTCATGCATCGTACCGTCGTGTTCATGTTCGTACCGTCGTGTTCATGTTCGTACCGTCGTGTTCATATGTCGTACCGTCGTGTTCATAGCGTCGTACCGTCGTGATCATGCGTCGTACCGTCGTGATCATGCGTCGTACCGTCGTGATCATGCGTCGTACCGTCGTGTTCATGCGTCGTACCGTCGTGCTCATGCGTCGTAACCGTCGTGTTCATATGTCGTACCGTCGTGCTCAAGCGTCGTATCGTCGTGCTCATGCGTCGTAACCGTCGTGTTCATGCGTCGTACCGTCGTGCTCAAGCGTCGTATCGTCGTGCTCATGCGTCGTACCGTCGTGTTCATATGTCGTACCGTCGTGTTCATATGTCGTACCGTCGTGCTCATGCGTCGTAACCGTCGTGTTCATGTGTCGTACCGTCGTGATCATGCGTCGTACCGTCGTGTTCATATGTCGTACCGTCGTGATCATGCGTCGTACCGTCGTGATCATGCGTCGTACCGTCGTGATCATGCGTCGTACCGTCGTGCTCATGCATCGTACCGTCGTGTTCATATGTCGTACCGTCGTGTTCATATGTCGTACCGTCGTGTTCATATGTCGTACCGTCGTGTTCATATGTCGTACCGTCGTGTTCATGTGTCGTACCGTCGTGCTCATGCGTCGTACCGTCGTGCTCAAGCGTCGTACACGGAACGACAAATTACTTTTTGTACAGGAACGACAATACTGCTATCTTGCTACAGGAACGACAATATCGCTATCTTGCTACAGGAACGACAATACTGCTATCTTGCTACAGGAACGACAATATCGCTATCTTGCTACAGGAACGACAATACTGCTATCTTACTACAGGGATCAAACCCAGGCTAATTACTTCGTTAAGGAAACGGCAACACCGCCAATTATCTCGCTAGAGCAACGTTATAATGCTACCAATTATCTCGCTAGAGCAAACGATAACACTGCCAACGACCTCGCTACAGCGACGACCTGCAGCAGACGTGTCGCTACATCATCATGTTCGTTTACCTCGCTGTTGGCGACACAGAGGCGGCGTCCGTGTGTGGGTCAGTCCTGTTCTGGCCCGGCTCGCCACTGCATGACAAGGGATGTAGGCAGCCTTGAAACAACGCGTCTCTCTCTTTAATCTTACGAGAGAGAGAGAGAGAGAGAGAGAGAGAGAGAGAGAGAGAGAGAGAGAGAGAGAGAGAGAGAGAGAGAGACATATTGCTTTTTTGAATCGCCCAAATCTCCCACACCGTCACCTGTGGTCGTCATCATTTCCAGTTTAACCGCCACAACTTTTTTCACTGACTTTTCCTGAAGAGTTTGGGGCTCAGGTCGACCCCAGGCGGGCCATATAACCATCATAATCACAACTTCATTCTTCTCATCAGTAAAGAACTCTCCACCATGAGCCTGGTGCAAGGCTCGGAACTTGGGGACCACTGCTACTTGTTGTTGCTCTGAGTGGCACATGATCAGCCAGAAGGAGAGCGGCTTCAAACCTGAGCCTGTTTGCAGATGATGCCGAGGTGATGAGGGTAGTAGAGAATGGTGAGAACTGCATCATCTTACACGGGGACCTAGACAATCTCCGCCGCGGGGAGGACACACGGCTGATGAAATCAACCACAGTAAATGTAGAGTAATGAGGGTAAGGATCAGGGAAAGGAGGCCTCAATGGGAATATGATGCAGCAGGAAATACACTGATGGAATCTAGTATATGTGAAAGGGACTTGAGACTTGCCATTGCCCCTAACCCGTTGCCAGAACCCAGTCTTTGGGAAAGCGGAAAGGAGACAAACTGTCAGCCGGCAATTACCAGAATCGTTCTTCTAAACATTTACTTACGAAAATATGTTCAGGAAATCATTCACAGCGAATATCACACCATCACAGCGAATACTGCACCATCTCAGCGAATATCTGACAAAAACTAGAATATTACTCTCAAGTTTGGTCACTGCACTTAAAGAGGCACAAGGAATGAAGTTGCGAAGGGCCAGATCTAAGCGAGTCTACTGACAATGAGAAATGAGACGAGTGAGGGGTGACTACATCACAACCTTCGTTTCCACATCAGTTTGACGACGTCGACGATCAACGGTTCCTCGAAAGTTTCAAAGGGAATGGGAAATGGAAATCAGTAGCCAGGAACATAGCAAGTGTCAAAGGCTCTGTGAAATTTACCTCGAACGAGTAGGACCATGTGTGCGTCTAGCCTCGCTACACAGGAAACGTTAAGAAAGTGGGAGGAATGGGCCAATAAAATATGTCACAAAGCAAAGAAGCCTCGACATGAGCTGTGACAAAGATACAGGCGACATCCCGGTCAACCAGGTTTTGTGAGGTACGAGCAAGGATAAGAGAAGAGGAACAAAGAAAAAAAAGAATATTGTGCACAAGGCAAGAGAAAATCCAACAGATGTCCATAAATTCACCAGAAATAAATTGTCAGGTAAGGAGCAGCGGATCAGGATAAGTTATTTAGAGTGGGGAAAAATGTGAAGGATAACGTAAGGATCTGTGAGGAACAGAATGACACGTTCTAAAGTGCTTTCACAGTGGGAGACGCTAGAGTCCCAGAACCAGTGAGATGGAATGGGGAGGAGGTTATGGGAAACACTGAGATATCTAGAAAACACAATAACAGAATACGAAAGGGTCTTGACTCATATTCGGCTCTTGGTCCTGAGGATGTTTCACCAAATGTGCTGCAGATGTGCGCAGCTGCATATGACAATACTGTTCCAGGTGACACTGGAGAAAGGCAGAGTGCCAAGGAAGTGGGAAAACGGGGCAAACATCGTACCCATCTATAAGAAAGGAGACCGGGAAGAGGCGTTCCGGCCTCACTAAGGAGTGTGGTCTATAAGGTACTGGAAAAGATATAATCAGAAAGCAAATGGACGACTTCCTGCTGAGGATAAATAATCCTTGTGAGAGACGACATAGTGTCAGGGGAAGCAGCTTATGCGGAGAGTATACCTTAGATTTCTACGAGAAACAGTGTACTCAGTATCAGACGAAAGGGAAAGTAGGGTGGACTCTCTGTACCCCTACTGCAAGAGAGCAATTGACACTATACCACATGAGACGAAGATGAAGAAGGTGGAACACCAGGCAGGATTGAGTGGGAGATTCTTCCAATGGAGAGATTATCTTAGTGGAAGGGAACAAAGGACACACGTCAGAGGAACCGTCTAAAAATGGGTTGAGGTCACCATGGGAGTGCTGCAGGGTTTTCTTCTGGGACCATTACTCTTCTTGATCAATGTGAATGACCTGCCTGAAGGTACAGCTTCCTTGCTGAACATGTCTGCTGATGATGCCAAGGTCATGAGGAATGTAAGTAACCACCAGGACTGCATCAACTTACAAGGGGACCTTGACAAACTCAAAAACTGATCTGATACATGGCGGATGAAGTTCAACCCCAGTAGAGGCATAGTCATGAGGATGGGACACAGTGAAAGAGGACCTCAGTATGAGTTTGATCTCGCGGCAAATAAACTGCAGGAGTTTATGTGTGAGAGCAACTTAGAAAGACTGCATCGTCCCAGACCAGTCTGCAGAGCCCCACATTACGAGAACAGTCATAGATACAAACTCTCTGCTGGCACACATCATGATACCTTTCACGTATATGGTTAAGAAAATGTTTGGCGAGCTGTTCACATCCTACATAAGGACATATCTAGATTACGATTCTCAAGTGTGGGTACTGCACGTACAGAAGCTACACAGGGGTAACAGAAAAGGTCCAGAGGAGGACAACACACGTGGCGTTGAGACAGCTGGATCAAAGAAAGTCTTCAAACCCTCAAGTCTACCCAACAAGGAAGAGAGAAGAGTGAAGAGCGACCAGATCATAACCTTTAAGTTTCTGAACCGGACTGACGACGCAGACAGTGAACAATTCCTCGACAGATGTTATAGAAAAAACAGAGTTTTTAACGTGAAATTCGGATAAAAAGACTTGTTGAAAAATACGTAACGAAGAACCTTGCGGTACAATTGTGATGAAGGAATGGAACGAGGATGTGATAAATGTGGACGGCATAATGAAGTTTAAAGGCTATACGACAGTACTGAATGTTCAAGAGATGGGGCCCCACGAATGTACAATGCCCTCCACGTATATATACAGTACAAATACGTAATTACACACACACACACACACACACACATTCATCATTACGTACACGTAGTGTATATACATACATCACGAGACAGACACGTAATACCGGCACAAGGCTGAGCCCTCGGCCATGGACGCTCGCTGGTCTTTTGTGCTTGGCTTCTGATGTTGTGGTCTTTGTGGCCGGCCCACAGTCGCCTCTCATATCAGTCCTTTCTCTTCCTCATCCTGACTCACATGATTACTGTGTGAATATCGTACACGTGCATCCTGCAGAACGAACCCACAGTAGACACACGGAAGCAGGGAACACATATATGAAGACAACTGTGTCTCACATACGACACAGGACGGGCCCCCTCGAGTGTTGAACACCCTTTCCTCGTACAACATGAATATAATCCATGAGTTTCTGTCACCAATCAACGAGTGTCTGATCTCTCCCACAACCACAAACAACCTCGTCACGACCCAGTGGTCTGTCGCCGTTTTAATTCAATTTGCATTCCACCCATGAGTACAGTCCTGTGACGAATAGAGACTATAATGTCTCCGCCACACACCTTCCATCGTGACGTCTTCTCCATCTATGTCTGCCTCCTCACGTCTTCTCCATCTATGTCTGCCTCCTCACGTCTTCTCCATCTATGTCTGCCTCCTCACGTCTTCTCCATCTATGTCTGCCTCCTCACGTCTTCTCCATCTATGTCTGCCTCCTCACGTCTTCTCCATCTATGTCTGCCTCCTCACGTCTTCTCCATCTATGTCTGCCTCCTCACGTCTTCTCCATCTATGTCTGCCTCCTCACGTCTTCTCCATCTATGTCTGCCTCCTCCGTTAGCCATCCCACTTCTCGTGCCTCCTCTCCTCACACAGCCTCTTCCCAACACCACTTTCGTCCTCTGCCTCACCCTGTTTACTCTTCAGGGGCTCGCCTCCCGAAGCCTTCCATCTTATCTGTAATCTATCGCCCCCTATTGTACATACACCAAGCTACACGTAACAGCGTTCTGGGGGTCGTGTTTAAGTCACCGTCTGGAGCTGAGGAGGAGGAGGAGGAGGTGCCCTCTACATCAGGAGGTGTGGGGAGAGTGGGGGACAGTGTGTCAGCCTCCGTCAGTACCTGACGAAGGTGGACCTCCTCGCCTGATGCCCCACACAGACAGACGACAATCTTTTCATCCGTGACCCGCCGTTAACTGGGTCGGTCTCATTTAAGTGAAAGTGTTTCACTGGATCGATCTCGGTTAATTGACAGTCTTTTCCAGCGATAACGGTTCATAGAGGTTGTCTCTCCCCATGACCCCGGTTAACTGTGCTTGTCTTTCTTCGTGATCCCGGTTAACAAGGGTGGTCTTTCCCCATAACCCCGGTTAACTGATACCTTTTCCCGTGGTCACGGATAAGTAAGCGGTCAAACAGTCTTTCTCAGGTGGGTGACACTGGCTGGTTCTGTCGTGATCACCTCTGCTTCATGTGGGTTAACCAGCCACCCACCACATCATCACAGATACGCTATCATCAACACACAGGCCCGCCCTCCACCACCACACAACGCTCACCCGTCAGGGCGCATGCGCACACTAAGCATCACACATATTGTAGCATCCACCATGACGTGTATAATGAAGGTAGAATTCACCTTCAGTACTGAAGGTGACAGTAACACGAGCAAGACATGATGAAGGTGTTGACAGGTGGTGTAGTACTGCACACACAGAGTCAGCCAATAGGAACACGGTTGGAAGGTCCGTGCCCTCAGTGTCAGCCAATAGGAACACGGCTGGAGGGTACCTTCACTCTGTGTCAGCCAATAGGAACGTGGCAGGAAGGTTCGCCATGAACCATTCGAAAAAGGCGTTAACCCTTCCGTAACCTGAAGCTCTGGGAGGAGCAACTCGAACTGAAGGCTCCAGTCACACGACATACCGGCACCAGCGCTTGCTCCCGTAAGGCCATGTCGTCCATGAGAGAATGAAAGAGAATAAGCCTTACGGCAAGAGGTGGCGCTGCTCGGTCCTGCTTCCTAGGGAGGAGTGATGAAGCAGTAGTGAGGGCTTGGTCATGCACTGAGCCTGGGACAGGTGGTGAGGGATCGGTCATGCACTGAGCCTGGGACAGGTGGTGAGGGATCGGTCATGCACTGAGCCTGGGACAGGTGGTGAGGGATCGGTCATGCACTGAGCCTGGGACAGGTGGTGAGGGATCGGTCATGCACTGAGCCTGGGACAGGTGGTGAGGGATCGGTCATGCACTGAGCCTGGGGCAGGTGGCGAGGGATCGGTCATGCACTGAGCCTGGGGCAGGTGGTGAGGGATCGGTCATGCACTGAGCCTGGGGCAGGTGGCGAGGGATCGGTCATGCACTGAGCCTGGGGCAGGTGGCGAGGGATCGGTCATGCACTGAGCCTGGGACAGGTGGTGAGGGATCGGTCATGCACTGAGCCTGGGACAGGTGGTGAGGGATCGGTCATGCACTGAGCCTGGGACAGGTGGTGAGGGCTCGGTCATGCACTGAGCCTGGGACAGGTGGTGAGGGATCGGTCATGCACTGAGCCTGGGACAGGTGGTGAGGGATCGGTCATGCACTGAGCCTGGGACAGGTGGTGAGGGATCGGTCATGCACTGAGCCTGGGGCAGGTGGCGAGGGATCGGTCATGCACTGAGCCTGGGACAGGTGGTGAGGGATCGGTCATGCACTGAGCCTGGGACAGGTGGTGAGGGATCGGTCATGCACTGAGCCTGGGACAGGTGGTGAGGGCTCGGTCATGCACTGAGCCTGGGACAGGTGGTGAGGGATCGGTCATGCACTGAGCCTGGGACAGGTGGTGAGGGATCGGTCATGCACTGAGCCTGGGACAGGTGGCGAGGGCTCGGTCATGCACTGAGCCTGGGACAGGTGGCGAGGGCTCGGTCATGCACTGAGCCTGGGGCAGGTGGCGAGGGATCGGTCATGCACTGAGCCTGGGACAGGTGGTGAGGGATCGGTCATGCACTGAGCCTGGGACAGGTGGTGAGGGATCGGTCATGCACTGAGCCTGGGGCAGGTGGCGAGGGATCGGTCATGCACTGAGCCTGGGACAGGTGGTGAGGGATCGGTCATGCACTGAGCCTGGGACAGGTGGTGAGGGCTCGGTCATGCACTGAGCCTGGGACAGGTGGTGAGGGATCGGTCATGCACTGAGCCTGGGACAGGTGGTGAGGGATCGGTCATGCACTGAGCCTGGGACAGGTGGTGAGGGATCGGTCATGCACTGAGCCTGGGACAGGTGGCGAGGGATCGGTCATGCACTGAGCCTGGGACAGGTGGTGAGGGATCGGTCATGCACTGAGCCTGGGACAGGTGGTGAGGGATCGGTCATGCACTGAGCCTGGGACAGGTGGCGAGGGATCGGTCATGCACTGAGCCTGGGACAGGTGGTGAGGGATCGGTCATGCACTGAGCCTGGGGCAGGTGGCGAGGGATCGGTCATGCACTGAGCCTGGGACAGGTGGTGAGGGCTCGGTCATGCACTGAGCCTGGGACAGGTGGCTCCAGCTGGCTGGAGGTCATTATCAAGACCTGACCATCTTGAACACGACCCCGGGGCACGATGGTCCGCACTCTGACCTGATGACGGGTCACAGTGCTCGAGGCTCACACCGTCGCCCTCGAGGAACTACACGTAGACGAACGTTGTGTTCTGTGAACATCAAGGACGAGGTCCCACGAACACACACATACACACCACACATACATACACACACACACACACACACACACACACACCACACACACACCACACACACACAACACAACACGACACATACACACACACAACAGCATACACACAACACACACTACACACGCACAACACACCACAACACACACCACAACACACACACACACACAACAACATACACACACCACACACACACCAACATACACACACCACACAACCACACACACACCACACCAAACACACACCACACACATACACACACCACACCAAACACACACACACACACACACACACACACACACACACCACAACACACACCACACACACACACACACACACATACATACAACCACGCACACATACACACACACACACACACATACACAGACATACACACAAACACACACACACACACACACACCAACATACACACACACACAGCACACCAAACACACACGACACACATACACACACACCAACACACACACACACACCAAACACACACCACACACATACACACACCACACAAAACACACACCACACAGCACACCAAACACACACCACACACACACACACACACACCAACATACACACACACACACACACACACACACACACACACACATACACACACCACATACACACAAAAAAAGAAACACTATAGCTTAGATCTTGCCTACCCAGTTATGTATGTACGGTTGTAACATGTGATCCCCCAGAAACCTGGCTGGGTTGTAGCACGGCAATGTCCTCCTCCCAGCCAGCTAGGTTAGGATAACAACCTAGCTTGGACTTCCCAGATGGTGATGGTTGTTACCCGTATAACAATACGTCCCTAGTTGTGATGCGCTGTCCCCTAACCGAGCCAATCCCCCCCGGCCACACTACGTGGGTGTGTGTTCTAGCCAAGCAACATGTGTCCCCAGCTATGATATACTTCAGCACAGGTGAGTATAACCAGATATGCTAAAGTGGCGGTGTGTCCCCAGTCATGGGATACTACAACAGCAGTATATCGCCACCTACGATACGGTGTGTCCCCAGCTACGATACATCACAGCAGCAGTGCGACCCCAGCTACGATACATCACAGCAGAGGTGTCTCCAGCTACGATACATCACAGCACCGGTGTTCCCAGCTACGATACATCACAGTAGCGGTATGTCCTCAGCTACATCACAGCAGTGGTGTCCCCAGCTACGATACATCACAGCAGCGGTGTCCCCAGCTACGATACATCACAGCACCGGTGTTCCCAGCTACGATACATCACAGTAGCGGTATGTCCTCAGCTACATCACAGCAGTGGTGTCCCCAGCTACGATACATCACAGCAGCGGTGTTCCCAGCTACGATACATCACAGCACCGGTGTTCCCAGCTACGATACATCACAGCAGCGGTGTTCCCAGCTACGATACATCACAGCAGCGGTGAGTCCCCACCTACGATACATCACAGCAGTGGTGTCCCCAGCTACGATACATCACAGCACCGGTGTTCCCAGCTACGATACATCACAGTAGCGGTGTGTCCTCAGCTACATCACAGCAGTGGTGTCCCCAGCTACGATACATCACAGCAGCGGTGTTCCCAGCTACGATACAACACAGCAGCGGTGTATCCCCAGCAACGATACAACACAGCAGCGGTGAATCCTCAGCTACGATACATCACAGCAGCGGTGTGTCCCCAGCTACGATGCATCACAACAGCTGTGTGTCCCCAGCAATGATACATCAAAGCAGGTGTGTGTCCCCATCTAAGATAGATCACAGCAGCGGTGTCCCCAGCTACGATACATCAAAGCTGCGGTGTCCACAGCTACGATACAGCACAGCAGCGGTGAGCCCCCAGCCACGGTACATCACATCAGCGTTGTGTCCCCAGCTACGATATATCACAGCAGGGGTGTGTCCCCAGCTACGATACATCACAGCAGCGTTGTCTCCAGGTGCGATACATCATAGCAGCGGTGTGTCCCCAGCTACGATACATCATAGTAGCTGTGTCCCCAGCTACATCACAGCAGCAGTGTAACCCCAGCTACGTTACATCACAGCAGCGATGTTCCCAGCTACGATACATCACAGCAGCAGTGTGTCCCCAGCTGCGACGTGTCCCCCAGCTGTGATAACATGTTCTAGCCCAACCCAGCGGATACCTAGCCAGATACTGGGTGCCGTAGGCGTGTGAGGGCCGTGGACACAGTCAAGAGGCCTCGTTACCATTACGATGCTCTGATATATTCGTTGGGTCAGCTGCACTAACGAACGATGAGGGAGGGGGGGTCGACCCGTGTTGACTCGCTCGGTAAACAACATCGCCACTACAGATTTGAGGGAGGCGTTCCACACACCCGCTGTGCTGTTCCACTTCCTCCACCTGCTGGAAATCCACGTGAGGTACGAGAGGCCCTTACGTATGATGGCCTGGTCTCTGAAGCGAGCCTTGGGGGCCGTTGCGTCGTGCTCAAGGGCCCAAGGGCCCAAGGGTCGTACCGTCGTGCTCATGGGTCAACACATCTCGCAACTCGCTGTTCATACCACAGGGCGCCACCTCGATCCACACACAGTGTCAACAACAAACAGGTCCATGGTCCTCCTTGCACACTCGAGATCCAGACGACCGGGACGCTGTGTGATCTTGAAACGCTGGAACGGACCAGCTCGTAGGACGCCGCCTTCCCCCTCTAGCCAAAAGCCGCCTAAATGAGATGATGGAACCACACAAGACATGCCATTTACGAAGTGGCTCAGGGGGTCGCCATGGGAATCGATGGGGAAATACACTCGAAATGGAATATGGAAAATACTGAGGGGTAGGAGAAGCCCACACACGGCCACGAGATCAGGTCTGCATAATCGTGAAAGCAAATACACAAGTCCAGGAGATGGTCCCCTCTCAGCAACGGCCATGCCAAAGTCACAACTGAGATGCCTCGGTCACTTACCTTCGTCGCTAAAATGGTAATGGCAAAGTTTTGGACGAGGAACAAAACATGAAACATCTGTCGGAACAGGGACCGTCAAAGGGAACCACTGTATATATGTAACACACACACACATGGAACAAGGAACGGAAACTACCTGGAAAATATATATATAAAAAAAGGATCCCTAAGGAGCTGGAACATATGATGGGGGATGGAGCACATGCTTAACACGACCACACAGATCCCCAACACTAGATACAACGACCATACCCACAACACGGATGTGGAAAATGTGGGCGTCTTTGTAGGACCAGGTCCAGCCTCAGCCTGGCCACTGACCTGACCCTTCAGGGGTGGGTCAGAGACCAGGCAATCGTTCCCCCCCTTCGAAGAACAGGAGCAACATGAGGACACTATCACCTCAAAAGGAAGGGTATCAAATGACTGGGGCAAGGCACGTCATGCTAGCTTCATGTCATGGGTGTGGCCGGGGCTCACTGTGCTGTGTGGGGTGACTTGTGAGAGCATACAACACAACACGTCCTGGTAAGGAGGAGATTATGAGCATGGCCCGGCAGGGGACGTGTGTGGGAAGACGGGGAGGGCCTGGGCCATGGTGGGAGGGTTGGCCATGGATGAGGGGGATGGCCAAGGTGGACATGGTTGGCCATGATGGGGAAGGTTGTCCATGGTGGGGAGGGATGGTTATGGTGGGGAGGGCTGGCCATGGTGGGGAGGGCTGGTTATGGTGGGGAGGGCTGGCCATGGTGGGGAGGGCTGGCCATGGTGGGGTTGGGTGGAAGGCCATGGCGAGGTAAACAACGCATCCTTTCCAATCATTACCCACCTGAGCAGGCACGACGGCGGCCTCTGATTGGCGCACTGATTATTATGCCGTCCCACGCGGACTACCGATGAGCTCACCTGATTGGTGGATTAATTACGCCGGTCATCGCAGGCTAACGATCGGCCCCTCTGATTGGAGAGTTCATCACATCATTCCCAACAAACCAACAATGCTCCTCTCTAAATGGAGACAAAACCTACCGTTCTCCATTTCTTAAAGTTCCTAGTCTTAAGTCCTTACGAGCATACCATTATACATGTTTTTTTCCGACCCTCGTACTTTCCCGCGCTAGACAGGTAGTGCCAGGAACAGACTTAGAAATGGCCTCATTCGATCATATCCACTCTTAAGCTGTCATGTGTAATGCATGGAAGCTAGAGCCCCAGAGCCAGTCCCCAAAGACCTTTCCAAGGTTTCCTTTGATCATGTCGTATGCCTTGATTTAGCATCGCTCCAATTTCTTGTCCTGTGCATGCCTCACACCTTCCTGCACGTTCAGGTTCTAGTAATTCAAAGCCTCTTTCACTCTATCTTTCCATCTCGTTCTTGTTATCCCCTCCCCACTGTTCTCCTCCACCTCTGACACGCATAAACTCTTTAGTGAGTCTCTCTTCACTCATCCTCTCCACAAGTTCGAACCATTTCAGCACACATTCTTCAGCTCTCCCAACCATACTCCTCTTCCCACCATACCCATCTCTTACTCTGTCATTCCTTACACGATCATCCATTCTTGCACCACATACTGTCTTCTAGCACTTAATTACCAAAACATTCGCTCTCTTCCGTGCTCTTTACAGTGCGACCTGCGCCTCGCATCCTCACATCAAGTCGGGACCACTATACCATCAAACATACCCATCTTTGCCTCCACAGTGTAACTTTTTTTTTTTTCGTGCATTTTTCAATGCACCCAGGGACTCTGTCCCCTAACCCATCCCATGGTTCACTTCATCTTCCATTGTTCAATCCGCCGACATGTCCACTCCTAGGTATTTAAAACACCCTAATTCCTCTCGGTTCACTCCATTCAAACTCACACTCAAACCGACTTGTCTCTCCGCCAGGCTAATCCTCATCACCTTATTTTCACTCACATTAACTCTCAAATTCCACCACTCACACACACTCTCAAACTCAGATACGAGGTTCTGTGGTTTTCACTCCTGTCTGCCACCAAAGCCGTGTTATCAGCAAACAGCAGCTGACTTGGCTCGTGGGCTCAGCACCGCCAAGTGACTGCAGAAGATCCACCTCTCTCCAAGATCCTCGCATCTACCTCCCTCAGCACTCCATCAGTAAACAGGTTAAACAGCCATGGTGACATCACATCTCTTTTTCCCTTCTCCTTACTAAGATTCTGGCGGCTTTCCACCAACACCTGATGATCGACACATCCTCTACCAACCCTGAATTCTAGGTCCATTATCATATCTATGAACACACACACACGCACACACACACGCGCACACACACACACACACACACACACACACACACACACACAAACGCCTCTCTCTCTCTCTCTCTCTCTCTCTCTCTCTCTCTCTCTCTCTCTCTCTCTCTCCCTCCCTGGGACACGCGAGGAGCAAGTGTTGGTCATAACCAGACCTTGGCAGTTATAAGGTAGATATTACTGGGCTAAATGACAGGGACAAGAGCCCAACTCTGAGGCTTAATCACGACACAATCACGGTAATTACGGCTTCCGGGGAGGGCCGCGCCGGGGAGATTACTGCTGGGGGAGGAACACACACACCTCTACCTGTGGGGAGGAGGTGGATGGTGTTGGGGCAGGAAAGGTAAGGTAAGGTAAGGTAAGGTAAGGTAAGGTAGGGATGAAATGTGAGGTAAATGAATAATGTTGATGATCCGTTGCTACATCCTTCAAGAAGCACTCTATGGGATACGTATATAATAATAATAATAATAATAATAATAATAATAATAATAATAATAATAATAATATAATAATAATATAATAATTATGATAATAATAATTATAATAATAATAATAATAATAATAATAATAATAATAATAATAATGACAATTATAATAATAATAATAATAATAATAATAATAATAATAATAATAACGCAGATCGTACAAGTTACTACAATCACAAGAGCCTGTAGCAGGTCTCGTAAAAAAAAATGGAACTAGAGAAAACGGGGTACTACATCCAGGGAGGACTACAATAAAATCAGGAGATAACATGAGAGCCCTGGGAAAAATGTATTAAAGTCCCTGAAACGTGTTTAAGCAATATGTCTATGTCAATACTTCTCCCTGACCATGACTGAGCTGTAGTGCTCGCCTGTAGACGTGTGGTACACCAGCCTCGCACAGCAATACTGGCAACGATGGTAAAAGATACTAAATAAAAGATAAATACAACGTAATGTATACTGATCATGACGGAAACAATTTGTCTTTATGGTCTATATTCTACACTACACTCGGGCTACTTTACTCAGTGGTAATGTAAACTAGTTCAGGCTAAACAGTGGTAACGTTTACTAGTTTAAGTTTACATAGTGGTAATATGTATACTAATTCACGTTTACTAATGGTAAAATTTACTAGTTTAGGTTTACTCAATAAGCATTTATTAGTTCAGGTTTACTAAGTGGCAGTGAATACAAGTTCAGGTTTACTCAGTGGTAATGTTAGCTCATTAGTTTCAAGTTTACTCAGTGGCAATCTTTGTTTACTATTTTAAGTTTACCCAGTGACAGCGCCTGTTTCCTAGCTCAGGTTTCCTCAGTGGCAGTGCTTGTTTACTAGTGTATGTTTACCCAAAGACAATGCTTGTTTGCTCGTTCAGGTTTCCCCAGTGGCATGTTTGTTTACTAGTATAGGTTTACTTAGTAACAGTGCTTGTTTACTAGATAAGGTTTACTCAGTGGCAGCGTTTGTTCTTTAATGGTTTATTTGCTTAGTGGAGGTATATACAACTTCAGGTTTACGAACAGGTTGACGGTAAGTAACAAAAGGCTAACACACGTTCACAATCGTGAGGAGAGAACAGTTCACAATGCAATACCAACTACAACATAAGTTGATACGAGTTCTCAGAAATCATGCTGGTGGCCAGCCCTCATCCTGAGGCACAGACCACAGCAGGTTCCTAGAAAGCAGACTTTTTTCTAAACCTCGCAAATTAATTGAACTTATATATATATATATATATATATATATATTTTCTTTCTTTCTTTCAAACTATTCGCCATTTCCCGCATTAGCGAGGTAGCGTTAAGAACAGAGGACTGGGCCTTTGAGGGAATACCCTCACCTGGCCCAATTCTTTGTTCCTTCTTTTGGAAAATTAAAAAAAAAAAACGAAAGGGGAGGATATATATATATATATATATATATATATATATATATATATATATATATATATATATATATATATATATTATCCCTGGGGATAGGGGAGAAAGAATACTTCCCACGTATTCCCTGCGTGTCGTAGAAGGCGACTAAAAGGGGAGGGAGCGGGGGGCTGGAAGTCCTCCCCTCTCGTTTTTTTTTTTTAATTTTCCAAAAGAAGGAACAGAGAATTGGGCCAGGTGAGGGTATTCCCTCAAAGGCCCAGTCCTCTGTTCTTAACGCTACCTCGCTAATGCGGGAAATGGCGAATAGTTTGAAAGAAAAGAAAAAATATATATATATATATATGCTCTGAGGTATCGGGGCTTGAATATTGAGGAGGGTGAGAAGTGTCATGCGGCAAGAATGAAGTGGAGTGATGCGGTATGTGGGGGGCGACATGCTATCAGTGAACAGAACCAGGGTGTATGGAGTAGTCAGGTGATGGTGACCTCTGGTTTCAGGGTCATTATAGGCGCGAGAGCAGATGTAAACAAGGATGGCTGTTGCTCTCTGGTACTTCGCGAAGGCTGTAAACAATGAGCCAAGTAGGAAAAAGAAAACGGTATTCTCTTATACCGATATTATTCACAATAGAATAATTTTCAGGAAAAAAATAGGCTTTTTTTGTTTTTTTTTGTAGTGTGGAATGAAATCTGTTTTGTTGGGATCTCTCGAGGTCTGGGGCTCCCGCACACCTCGTTACACGACCTACGAACGACTAACTTTTCTAACTCCCAAAAGAATACAATTATTCGTCTGAGGAAAACAGGTTTAGCTTAGGGTGGAGGAGGAGGAGGAGGGTGCAGCTTTAGACTGAACTGAAGCTTCGGAACAGTGAGTCGACGCTCCGACTCTCGCTCGAGACGTAAGAGAAAATGGGAATATGTGGCGTCCTTAGCTAACTTCCTTGTCCTTAATTCATTCACATCTATTCCCAGTTTTTCCACGCCAGTTTCCATGAGAGGTTAGGTTGTCTGTGAAATAAATGATGGGTTTATAAGCGTGAGCAACTGTCCCTCGGCGTCGGGAGACGGAGCAAGCAAGAGAAGTGGAGATAATTGGGACGAATCCCGAGGCAAGGATGATTAAGGGGATGCAGGAAAGATTATACAACGGGACAAAGAGGGGAGCTGGGAGATGTGGCAAGACGGGAGCTGGGAGATGTGGCAAGAGGGGAGCTGGGAGATGTGGCAAGACGGGAGCTGGGAGATGTGGCAAGAAGGGAGCTGGGAGATGTGGCAAGACGGGAGCTGGGAGATGTGGCAAGAGGGGAGCTGGGAGATGTGGCAAGACGGGAGCTGGGAGATGTGGCAAGAGGGGAGCTGGGAGATGTGGCAAGAGGGGAGCTGGGAGATGTGGCAAGAGGACAAGGGGTAAGAGCAGCACAGTAAAGCAAGAGGTAAAGAGAAAGTAAGAGAAGAGGGAGGAAGGGCAGGCTGGGGTTGAAGACTTGGGGTAGAAATGGTTGATAAAGACAGAAACACCTCGGCCCACATGACTGGAAGACCAAAGACGACCCAAATGGCCACTTTCCCACTAAAGAAGGAGGAGTGGTGGAATGTGGAAGAGAAGATGGGGTGGTAGAACGTGGAAAAGGAATGGTGGAATGTGCAAGAGAAGATGGGGTGGTGGAATGTGGAAGAGAAGGAGCGGTGGAATGTGGAAGAGAAGATGGGATGGTGGAATGTGGAAGAGAAGGAGCGGTGGAATGTGGAAGAGAAGATAGGGTGGTGGAACGTGGAAGAGAAGAAGCGGTAGTGGAAAGTGGAAGAGAAGGAGCGGTGGAATGTGGAAGAGAAGATGGTGGATAAGGTTGCGAGAGACGAGACCAGCAGTAAAAGTACATAGGAAGGACACACAACAGGAGAATCTGATGGTCCCAGATGAGGTTATCTGCTGGCATTACCTAAACTGTGGTCAGGACAGAATAGTAAAGGGGAAGGCACCCCTCAACCCACCTCTCCCTCCGGCTCAACAGCCGGCAGGGAGGCAGAGATAAGATCACATGCAGCAGGAGGAGAACGGTGACCGTGTGAGGACACGGACGATCAGGGAGGAAAGGAACTGAAGAGAATCTCACCCTTATTCCACCGGCATATTACATACGGGGACAATATAACTGTATACAACACTATACGCAAAGTAATACGATCTTATGGTCAACGTACGACGTAGGCGATGTATATGACGAAGATGTCAGAATTAAAAGAATTTTGGGTTGGAGAAAGTAAAATGAAGAGAAACAAGAGCAAAGAACCACATGATTAGTAACAAGTGGGTGTAAAATAGGAAGGATCAAACAGCAAAAGGAGAAAAAAAAAAAAAAGCTGAAAATATTAAGGGTCGAGCGCATAGGTTCGAATCCTGGTTGCGGCAGTCGGTCCACAGTCAATCCAACTGTTCATCCAACCCTAGGGGCTGGTCGATTAAATGGGTACCTGACTTAGGCTAGGATATATCCGTCTCAGCTATAAAAAAAAAACAAAAAAAAAACGCATGGAAGGAGTCCAGTGCCAGAAATACGCCCAAGGACTGTAGGAAGGACACACACACACACACACACACACACACACACACACACACACACACACACAGAAGTAAAGACATGGTACGTATACACCAGGTTAAGAGACGGGGCAACACCAGTGTTACAGTAAAAGCGTTGTGGATGAATACAGCAGAATAACTGAGGATACAGTTGATGAATACACAATACATTAGTTCAAAAGGATCATATACCGCAGATGAGAAGGTTCAAGGGATGGGACGTTACGAGTGTAAAACTCTCTCCCCTTGTACACTGCAAACAACCAATGAATTACTAACGGGGCCCCCACGGGTGGAGAACACCCTCCTCCCCCACACTGCACAAATAGGTGATCACGCGAGACCTTCGCTGGTGCAGCGCGCAATATCGCCACCAGTTCTTTCCCACGGCGCCGTTGCGCTCCCGGACGTCTGTTCCACCCGATGGGACGGCCAGCGTAAAGTGCCCGTTACGTGTGGGCATCAGCCGAGTGATGACCCCGGCCTGACCCCCCACCTTCAGCTCAGCAGTAATGTCCCACATCCACTACGATCACCCACATTACCTTAGCCTTAAGCTCCGGCCGGATCTTATCTGATCAGATAAGCTGTTCGATTCGTATGTCGTAAATACATCCGGGCACACGAACCCCCGTAATGAATACCGACAAAAGAGGCAGGGAAAACAGCAGGACGGCCGAGCACGAACGTGAAAGTGGTACAAAGTGGCTTTATGAAGCAGCGAAGGATTTTACATGGACGATACGGGAACGGATCACAACACGCGCACCTGCCCACGGTAACGTGTGTTTACATGTGACGTCACAGATCAGCTGGGAAGTCGTTTATTCTACGTTCGTCCCTTGGTCGTGGCTCTGAGCCTCTCACACCACTAACGAAGAATACTATGGTACTCACAATACTTCCTCATGTCACAAACCCAACAGAAAAATGACTAATACTTCCTTAACCCCTCACAAAACTCACGAAACGTAACTCATAACTCCTCCTTCACATCTCACAAAACCATCGAAACATTACTCATAATTCTTCATCGCATCACAATGCCAACAAAACACTACTCATCCCACCTCATCAGCTCACAAAACCAACAGTGAACACAACTCATAATTCCTCAACTCCTCACAAAACCGACAGTGAACACTACTCATACCTTCTTATCACCTCACTACACCAGTAAAACCTGACTCTCCCCAGTGAGGTTGAACGTGTCTTATCTTCTCGCTACATCTCTCATCTTGGCCTGCCAGCCAGCACGCCGGGACCAACTGGTAACCACCTCACACTCTTCCTTTATCACCCCAGTACGCCAGCCACACGCCCGCCCATAACCTACTCCTCGTATGGGTCAACTAAACTGTTCTCGGCGGTAATTTCTTTCAAAATCTCTAGTGGTGTAGTATTCTATCATACAGCCTCCTTTCTAAAGTACTGTAGAATTTTGTAATATATTTTCCATTATTGTGGGATTCTATCCCTTAATTTTCAATTATTGTGGTGTCAATTCATTATATTGTTCCCTTATTATGATATTTCATCATTCAATTTTTCAAGTGCTGTGGTATTATGTATGTAATTGTTCACACATTGTGGTATTTTGTCAAGCAACTGTTCATGTATTGTGGTATTTCATCATTCAGTGTTTCAAGTATTGTGGCGTTTCATCATTCAGTGTTTCAAGTATTGTCATATTGTAACATTCTTTAAGAATTCTCTCATTATTTCCTGTGTTCCACCACTCCATCTCATGTAACACTACGTGACGGGTCTTCCCTCCTACATTTTGTGTTCCACCATTTCCTTCATTAATGGACATTCCGTTCCTTCATCATCATGTGACGAATGTCTTTCACTGCATTTCCATCCTGACTTCACAATTCCTTCAGTGACAACACACAACAAATGTCTTTCACTGCATTTCCATCCTGACTTCACAATTCCTTCAGTGACAACACACACCGGGGTGCATCTTGCACCACACTGTGCCACAGAGTCTGATTTGCGTCTTGTCCTCTGACTCTCTTAAGGGGAGCTCGAAACTCCCACTCTCTGGGGGCATTAATGACCCATACTCTGGGGGGATACCTACGCTGCACCGTCAAGGACGTCTATCAAATCTTACTCTCTGGGGGAGCTCTATAATACCATTCTCTGAGGGCGTCTTTAAGATCTCTCTCTCTCTGGGGGTCATGCTTTAAATATCCTATTCTCTGGGGATCGCTCGAGAACCACATCATAACCATCTCATGACTCGTCCTCTCTGGGCAACAGCTTCCAGAATAATAATATCGTGATGGGTTTCGAAAGCCACAGTCTCTGGGGGCAACCTTCCACACCCACTCTACGGAGGGAGGATCTCCACATTCTCTGGGGACAAACTTGGGGCTGGACCTTGAAGGCCACATTCTCCGTGGAGCCGTCCTCACCAAATCACATTTTCTTTGGGGGCGAAGTATCTGGAACCATACTCTCTGGGAGTGTGGGGTCTCTCTGGGGAGAGACAGCACTACGGAATCCCATTTTCTTAGTTCTTCAGTGCACGACTGATTTCAGTTGGTTCGGAGACTGAACATTTCTTCCTTCTTTCCTTCAGATACACGACGGGTATATACCACACAGGGTACAACTGACATACCTAAAATATGATGACCGATTCCTTTAATTTAGGGCTGGAGTACCCGAAGGTCGTACACTAGTGTCCAAAAGATCGTTCCATCGTGCTCGAGGGCAGGATAACATGACCTTTGACATGACCTTCGTCCCAGAAGGGCCCTTGAGCTCCGGTCGATGATGGCGACTGTAGTCAACAGGTATTCGAACTCAGTTCCCGATGAAGAATGGCATCCGGGTCGATCCCTGGACCCGCTGGCCCTATAAACAACCCCCGTCTACACCCAGGAGCCAGAGCGTGCCAACATTACCACCAGGTCATCCGTCGTTGTCAATCGCATTTCCATCGGTGACAGATTACCAATTCGCCACACACAATGTGATCTCGGCCGTCGAAGTCCGCGGCGTAACTGGGAATATTACGAGTGTCGTCTGCTGGGGACGTACGTCAGGTGGCTGCGTCACCCACACATCAAGTGTCGCGATGTGGCGTGGACTCAAATATGTACGTCATGGATGCTGGAGTTCACGGGACGGCCTTGATCAGGGCCTCAGCTGCCCGCCCTTGCCGTCTAGGCTTACATAAACAATCGCACTCACGTCCATGAGAGATGAATTCAACGATAATGGATCGTGATACGTAGGGATGAGAGATCAGCAACTCAGATATGGTGGTACAATATGGGAGAGACTTAATAATTAGAGTCACAATGTAGAGTAGAGCTGGGGGGAGGATGGCAGTGACTGCTTCTTTTACTGCTTCCATCTGCCTGCCTGCTCTCTCTCTCTCTCTCTCTCTCTCTCTCTCTCTCTCTCTCTCTCTCTCTCTCTCTCTGCCAGGCCACACCACTAGCAGTAGCACTGGCCTCTTTAGTAAGGAGAGGAAGAAGAAGGAAGAGACGCAGACGATGGAAAAGCTAGAGATTGAGTAGGAGGCACGGGAGGAGGCTGGTCATAAACACTGTGAGTAAAGCTGATCAAGCCATAAACCTCAGAAGGGAGGGAAGGAGGGAGGGAAGGAGGGAGGGAGGGAGGGAGGGAGGGAGGGAGGGAAGGAGGGAGGGAGGGAGAGAGGGAGGGAGAGAGGGCTTTTAGCCAGCACAGCCCCACTACCTGAGACGCCCCTCCTGCCCACCACCACCCACCACTAGTATCCCTTACGCCTCTTGCAGGTAAGTTACGATCCTACTCGGGAGGGTGACTTGTAGTTCCCGCCACTGTACGAGGAATATGGCTCGAGCGTGAGCAAGATCTCTTGGCTAGGATCATCATGGGGGACGACTGGTCATGGTTCTCCAGGCGGGGGGACATGTGAGGTGGGTCCCCCAGGTTATGGTGGTGCTTGGGGGGGATCAGGTTAATGTTCCGTGGGCCCCAGAGTCACATTATAATCATGGGACAGATTACCGTAAAGATCGACTAATAGATAATGGTTAGGTCTTCCTCTCTAACCCCTTAAGTATGAATGATACAGACCCTTGAGCAAGACGGCTCGACCCTCAGAGCAAGACAGTATGAACCTCTGGAGTAAAAGGATTCGACCATCTGAACAAAACTGTGAGATCCTCTGAAAAAGACAGCTCAACCCTCTCTGCAAGATGGTTCGACGCCGTGAGCTAGATGGCTCGACCACCTGAACATAATGGTTCGACCCCTTTGAGCAAGACGGTTCGACCCTCAGAGCAAGAAGGTATGACCTTCTGAGAAAGATGGTTCGACTCTCTGAGTATGACGGTTCGACCCTATGAGCAAGACCATACAACCATCTGAGAAAGATGGTTTGACTCTTTGAGCAAGACCATACAACCATCTGAGAAAGATGGTTTGACTCTTTGAGCAAGAGGGTTCGACCCTATGACCACGACGGGGAGTCAGACCAGACCTTTGAATGGCTGACTTCCTCCTTGGCAGTACGTGATATTCTACAACATGAGCCACTGCCTGCATCACGGCCATGATGCCTCTATCCTCACCTTTACTACATAGAGTCCTCGGCTCTGGGGAGAGAAGCTGTGTGGGAGGACGTCTCTGGAGATACTGGGAAATACACTTCTGGAAAAGAGAAAGAAAAGAAGGCGAATCAGAAACCATCAACAAGTGAATCAATCCCGACTATTAATGAAAAGGATTCAACACAATAATAATATTAATAATAATAATAATAATAATAATAATAATAATAATAATAATAACGACAACGACAACAATAACAACAACATACATCAAATGGTCTTCTGTTTATTGTAAACATAAACCCTCAAAAGACCACGACAGCACGACCCTTGGGAATGATGGCCTGGCCTTTGACCTGACCCTTGGGCGGATCAGGTCAAAGGTCGAGCCGCCATACCCACGGGTCGTACCGTCATGCTTATGGATCATTCCACCATGCACCCACCAGGAGGTCACATGCAGGAATATTAACAAAATATCATATATACCATCTCTGACGTGGGCAGGTGGCGCTGGATATGGAGAGACGGCGCCAGGCGCTGCCCGGGGTCATGCATGAGTGGGCGTCAGGCACGATCACCCACACCCACGGGGTCATGAGTGGGCGTCAGGCACGATCACCCACACCCACGGGGTCATGGAGGGCGTCAGGCACGATCACCCACACCCACGGGGACATGAGTGGGCGTCAGGCAGGATCACCCACACCCACGGGGTCATGAGTGGGCGTCAGGCACGATCACCCACACCCACGGGGACATGAGTGGGCGTCAGGCACGATCACCCACACCCACGGGGTCATGGGAGGGCGTCAGGCACGATCACCCACACCCACGGGGACATGAGTGGGCGTCAGGCACGATCACCCACACCCACGGGGACATGAGTGGGTGTCAGGCACGATCACCCACACCCACGGGGACATGAGTGGGCGTCAGGCAGGATCACCCACACCCACGGGGACATGAGTGGGCGTCAGGCAGGATCACCCACACCCACGGGGACATGAGTGGGTGTCAGGCACGATCACCCACACCCACGGGGTCATGAGTGGGCGTCAGGCACGATCACCCACACCCACGGGGACATGGGATGGAGGGGGGCAACTGGGGAAAGCTCCCTCCCCGCTGGCACACCGCCCAATGCCCAACTGTGGCAGACAAGGTTGTACACAGCAAGTGTCACATCGGTGACACTACACACGGAATGGGTCGACTTCACATGTGAGAAGGACTGGCAGTATACACACACACACACACACACACACACACACACACACACACACACAGGCGACCCGATAACATCGACCAAACCGATATCATCGGCCGACGACAATATCGGCAGATGAGACCACACAGGAGACGGGGGAAGGGGGACAGAATTGACGTATGAGATCTGAAAGCACATTTTTTTTTTAAGGGATCGTTCCAAATCGTGATTGATTGATTGATTGATTGATCGATTGAGAGAGAGAGAGAGAGAGAGAGAGAGAGAGAGAGAGAGAGAGAGAGAGAGAGAGAGAGAGAGAGAGAGAGAGAGAGAGAGAGAGACTGCGTGTCTGTGTCGGCCTTCAACAACGACATACCATACTCACACGATAGACGGAGCCCAAGAGCGAGCGAGCGAGCGCGAGCGCCCTCTCCACCACCCACAACAGACGGAGCCGCCCAGACACACAGACACACACACATAAACCCTCCGTGCCACAATAACTCACGACCAGTAAACAATAATTATCACACAATGAGAACGGCTTCCCAATCATGACCATCAGCCCACCGTCCAATCCCAAGCGCATCATTGCGACACACACTCACCAGTTCAATGTATTCTGGCCAGCACCAGCAGCACATAACACTATGGCCATTACGTCCAGCCTCCTCGCTCATACGGGTTTTTGAAACTATAGTCAACATTTTGCCTCACCGCCCGACCTGCCATTGTTATATGTCCAGAAAAAATGATAAATCTGGATGTTTGGATTTTTTCTAATCAGGAGTCAGACGTACGACTGTCCTAGTTGTATTGGGGGAGACAATAACCTCGTTAAAGGGAAGGGCTGTTAATGACTGCTGGGTTAATACGGGGGGAGAGAGAGAGAGAGAGAGAGAGAGAGAGAGAGAGAGAGAGAGAGAGAGAGAGAGAGAGAGAGGTCATATAGTACCGACAGCAAGACGGTACGATCCTTCATCACGACGGTACGATCCTTCAACACGACGGTACGATCCTTCAACATGACGGTGCGACCCTTCAACACGACGGTACGATCCTTCATCACGACGGTACGATCCTTCAACACGACGGTACGATCCTTCATCACGACGGTAGGATCATTCAACACGACGGTACGATCCTTCAACATGACGGTACAATCCTTCAACACGACGGTACAATCCTTCAACATGACGGTACAATCCTTCAACACGACGGTTTTACCCTTCAACACGACGGTACGATCCTTCAACATGACGGTACGATCCTTCAACACGACGGTACGATCCTTCAACACGACGGTACGATCCTTCGTCACGACGGTACGATCCTTCAACACGACGGTTCGACCCTTCAACACGACGGTACGATCCTTCAACACGACGGTACGATCCTTCAACACGACGGTTCGACCCTTCAACACGACGGTACAATCCTTCATCACGACGGTACGATCCTTCAACACGACGGTACGATCCTTCGTCACGACGGTAAGATCCTTCAACACGACGGTACGACCCTTCAACACGACGGTACGATCCTTCAGCACGACGGTACGATCCTTCATCACGACGGTACGATCCTTCAACACGACGGTGTCATCCTTCAACACGACGGTACAACCCTTCAACACGACGGTACGATCCTTCAACACGACGGTTCGACCCTTCAACACGACGGTACGATCCTTCAACACGACGGTACGATCCTTCATCACGACGGTACGATCCTTCATCACGACGGTACGATCCTTCAACACGACGGTTCGACCCTTCAACAAGACGGTACGATCCTTCAACACGACTCTACGATCCTTCATCACGACGATACGATCCTTCAACACGACGGTTCGACCCTTCAACACGACGGTACGATCCTTCAACACGACGGTGTGATCCTTCACCACGACGGTACAACCCTTCAACACGACGGTACGATCCTTCAACACGACGGTTCGACCCTTCAACACGACGGTACGATCCTTCAACACGACGGTACGATCCTTCAACACGACGGTTCGACCCTTCAACACGACGGTACAATCCTTCATCACGACGGTACGATCCTTCAACACGACGGTACGTCCCTGAGCAAGACGGTAACGACCCCTTGAGTATGAAGGCCTGACCTCTGACCCTGACCTCTTTAACGGCCAGGTCAAAGGACCAGCAGAATGGGGGAGGGGAGTAGGAAGTTGGGAGGCCAAGCAAAGGCTGAAGCAGCAGAGGAAGGAACTACTTGCTGTCTGGGAGTCTCATACATCCCACACGACCAAGAGGGACGTCAAAGCGAACGATCAACAGAAATGCGCTGATGCAGTCGAACAGGGCGGCCTCTCGTGTGTGGGGCAACACAAAGACACGTAAAGGAATGGAGACAACAGCCACACACCAACCAGTCCCTTCTATAGGGTCTTCACGATGGTGGAAGAGATCAAAAACGCGTGGGTCCAGTGCGGGAACGGTGGGAAAGCAACGAGATAACGAGGCAGTAAGGCCAGCATATCATTTTCCGGGACTACCAGAGGAGCAGCAGATACCGTTATTCGAGGACCCGACGCGAGATATAGCCCTGGTCTGTTCCTACGGGCCGTCTATGGCGTGGCTGCTCCACTTCTAGCCGAGTTATCCCACAAGTTAACGGATCCTCTCTGAGGAAAAGGACTTCGCCTCATCCCAAGTTTAAAAACATTAGCCTCTGAGTTCCTCGCTTCCATATAGTGAGGGAGGAGGCAGCAGCCGGCTCGGGAACTTCACATCTCTGAGGCAACTACGTCTACCATTGCGGGAGAGGACTGGATGATGTGGTTATCCCTGGCAGTTGTGGAGGGATACCACAGCAGCAGACCACTGGCTCCCTAACACGCCTGTTCGTGATAGTGGAGGAGAAGAAAGACTTGTCCATTAATGTGGTAGGGGTAGAAAGACATACACGTTTTACAAAAAGGAAGACCCGAAAGCTTAAAAAAGGACTTAAAAGCTTTAAAAAGACATGCAGCTTAAGGAAGGTCTGTATGGTTGAAGAAGACCTGTAGCTTAAGGAAGACCTGTAAGCTTCAAGACCTGTAAGTTTAAAGCACCAGGGATAGTTACAGAAGGCAGTTGCCAGTGTGGGTGTGGCACGTGGGAACCTGCTTCAGTCTCCAGGTCTGGTGTGTTGATGGAGAGGACACTGTCCACCAACATACACACCGGCGCGAGGATCTGCCGGGAGTGTGTATGATGATAAAAACCTCGCTTCTCTGTGACTCAATTTCTCATTACTCCAGGAGAGTTTCGGCCCGTCGCGGACCCTCCGCAACTGGTACGAACCAAGTGAGAAAGGTCCACGATGGTCCGATACCGTATTGGAATATTCAGAAAGAATACAAATCCGTAAGACGTGTGGGTTTTATCTGCATATTCTGTTACACGAGCGAGCTATACGTAGTAACCCAAGAAAGAATATTACATATGGGGTCGAGACAAAGTCCATTAAGTACGTGAAGGCAAAGCAAAAATCAAAGAAGACATGAAGAAGAGATGTGAAACTAAGGGGATCGGCTGAACACAAGAGGCACATAGTTGGGAGAGGGACTGGCCCTTTAGGGAGGATGATTTTGCAGACATGATGGCCTCGATGAGAAGGTACAGAGGGGGCATAAAAGTGGGGCAGGCAGACTGTGGTAGTGGATGAATGGCGATGGAAATACAGGCTCAAGACTAGAGCGAGTGTAAGGACGTGTGTGTGTGTGTGTGTGTATACCTTTCAGAGGTGCTCAGGAGAAATGGTCCTGTCCATTCTGTACACACATGCACAGTCAGCAGACACATTTTCTTATGAGAAATACTCATAAATCCAGAAGGAAATACTCATATAGCTAGAGAGATATATAGGCCTTCATCAAGGCTCAAAGTCGACCCAGCCAAGGTCTGTACGTAAGGCAGAAGACGACGCCACAATGAAAGACGAACCGAGAGATCACCTCCACCACATGACCTTAAAACCAGTCCAGAGAGTATCTGGAATATATGGAACACAAAGAACTTCAACTCATCAATATCCACCAATCGGACATACAGGCTCCTCACCCCAACAGGAACATACAACAGTTGCAGACCAGACCACAAGGAAGGGCGGCGCCCTCTGGCCCGACGGCAGCCACCGAGAGATAACTGCTTCATCATCACGCCCCAGGAAACATGGTTAAGACAAAGGCAGAGGAAGATATAGAGAAACACTGACAATGCTGATCTATATGTCCTTACCCAGACCTCCCCTCCTCTGCCGAAACCAGCACTGCCCTCTTCCAACAGCCTAGCCAAGCCCTGCCCTCCTCCCCCAGCATACTCCCAGCCCTGCCCTCCTCCCCCAGACCTGCCCTCCTCCCACAGCGTACCCCAGCCTTGCCATCCTACCCCAGCCCTGCCCTCCTCCCCAGCTTAACCCCAGCCCGTCCCTCCTGCCCCAGCCTCACCTTACATAAGGCAGGAGCAAGACT